>NC_086450.1:427160469-427291577 GCF_028390025.1 Pseudophryne corroboree | reverse complement strand
GCCTCTAATTATAATTTTGGTTTCTAAAACGTCTTCTCAGTTTGTTATAGATAAACATGAGGTCAGTGTGCGCAGAACAGATAGTGCAACTGATTAGTATCCTGAGCACCAGCTTCCATTGTCCTGTGTATTTACTGAAGGATTCTCATGATATCCAGGTGGTAAATAGTTTCAGCACAGTTTGCTGGTCCAAAGTTTCAGATTGTGGGCATTGTCAGGGTAATCTAACGCTCCCTCTTCAGACATGTCACACATGTGAAGACCTTTGGGTTAGAGCAGTGGTTTTCAAACTTTTTTTTTGAATCACGGCGCCCTAGAATATCAGAATTTTTTTCACGGCACCCCTAGGCCAAAAATTTCTTATTGAGAAATTTAGAAAGAAATATTACATTAAGTAGATGGCGTTTATATGTCATCCTTAGGGTCAGTTGTGTGGTGAGGGACAAGGTTTGCTTCTCTTTGACCACATATTTTATGACTGGCAGCCACCAGCACTGGTTTTGCCTATTATATTGACCATGAATAATTTGAATTGGTCCTGGACCACCAACCCAGGGCACCCTTGCAAGTGTCCCGAGGCACCCCAGGGAGCCACGGCACACAGTTTGGGAACCTCTGGGTTAGTATATTAAGCAAGGTGGACTTTGCAAGTCGCCAATTCTTGGAGTGTTCTTGGAGGCCAAACTTTAAATGGCAATGATGGTAAAATCAAAGCAAGGTGTGTTTTACTTTTAATCTAATCCCCTTGTCTATGAATTGATGCTGTTCTAAGATGCTCAATGTAACTTCTGTGGGGGTTTACCAAGTTGGCTGTGTTTAATCACACATACATATCTGTGATGTGTGTGCTGCTGACTTCAGAGCCTTTAATATAGGTAGCAATTTCCAGAATTATGGGCTGCCTGCAAAATGTACTGTGCATAGGGTGTCTATGCTAAATGCCTTATGTACATCACATTAACCTTTGCCTTAGCAGTATAGGCGTCTAAGCTATTGTGCATGCTGTTTGTACGTCCACAAGACATTTGTTGCTTAAGTTACGCTTGCCCAGACTGTATTGTTAAATGTCTGTTTGCAATTCTTGTTCTTTATACCTGGGACTGAGAGCTCAAAAGCTTTTAAATTAAAAATATTAGTAAAACACAAAGACATACTCTATCTGGGGGCATACACCCTTGAGCATTAATATGCAATCAATTATAGTGTACTAATCAGGAGTCTATGCACTTTAACCATTGGCGTAATTAGTGGCTTGGAGGCCCTTGCTCAAGGGCCTCCTATTTAATTTCTATAAACCGTTAGGTCTACATGTGCAGCTGTAGGTACCAGTGGAGACGAGGAGGGAACTGTTCATAATGCTGTGAGATGCACTCCCATGGTACAGACACTGCAACGGGCAATCGGGGGTACCTGTGGGAACACCAACCTCCACAGGCAGATCCCAATGACAAAGGAGGCGCCTCAGGTAAGTAGCAGACAGCAGGAGGGTCAGGTGGGCCCAGCAGGCAACCGTGTCAGCAGTGTAGCAACAGACGATGATCGTTAGGCCCAAAGCCACGGCCTGGATTTCCAGACTATCTAGACCCCGCTCTCGGTAGGCCCCCCCTGGACATTTGCCAGTCCAGTCATCCTGTAGCTACGCCACTGACTTTAACATGGATTGTATGTGTAATGATGTAGTGTGCACGTTTTTAATGTCTGTTGCAGGTTACTTTTGCACCACAGCGGTGTCTGGTGGCTGTGCCACAAAGGGAATTCATTCTCGGCGCTGGGAGTAGAGAAACTTTTTTTTCAAAAATATTTCAAATGTTGGGAAATGTTTTTGTGCACTTTAATATGTTCTATTTAATGCACTGTGCACAGTTGTGATGGCATAAAATGTATGTTTAAATGTATGGACTGCGCACTTATTGAAACTTTATTTTTATTTTGTTTAGTGCATCTGATTTATAAGAATTTGCCATTTGGGGACGGATTGTTTTTGGGACATTGGAGCAGATGTATTAAGCCTAGAGAAGGCATAAAGCTGTGATAATGCACCAGCCAATCGGCTCCAATATGTAAATTGACAGTTATGAGCTGATTGGCAGGTGCGTTATCACTTTGCACTTATCACTGCTTTATTACTTCTTTATGCCTTCTCCAGGCTTAATACATCTACCCCCATTGTCACATAGGAAGTATTAACGTCTGTATCCTGAGATCAGCAGAGGCCTAATGTTCATTTAAAGCACTTTCTTTGAAATACACACCAGTAGTCTCCTGTGTGTCTCTGTTTTTAACACGTTTAGTACTAGACAGCAGGTACATTGGGGAAAAGCATTTTGCCCCTTTTTTTTTTTTTTTTTTTTTGTAATTACATGTATATTTAAAGAAGCTACATGGTAATTATAGCACTGTTCAGTCCACATAGATAATTTTGATTCCATAGGGGGTGATTCAGATGTTTTAATGGTGCCCGTCGAAGCAATTCAATTGTTGCTCCTTCCGCCCATCACGTTTCATGCGCCCAAATAGATGAGGTTTAGCTGCGAATAAAGTTGAATTGTTCCTTGTTCCCCCACCCCGTGTTGCAATGGATAAATGCAGTTAAGCCATTCCAATTGCTTGGCAGGATAAATTCATTTTGGGAGACCGTTCCTTGATTTGTGTGCTAGCATTACAGATAGGCAGGCATAATTGCAACCTGCTATATTGTCCTCTCACTATGTAAAGGGATAATTACCTATAAAGTGTAGATTCTCTGAACATCTTGAGAGAAGTGTACTTCTGTATCTTGTACGCTGTGGAGTAACTGTCCTTTCAAATGACCTTTCCTTTGAACAGTGAACACCCAATGCATCTGCTGTATCCTGTGACAAGAATAGCATCAAATGCTACTCCATTCTCTGGCTGTTCTGTGATGAGCTCAGGGTCTTGTAGCTCAAGTTCTAAGTCAGCTACCCAGTGCAGGGTAGCCCATAGTAGGAACAGTGGGAATTAGCTGATACCAGGAACCTGGGAGAAGCGGTTCCAGGTGCCAGTGGTTGGAGCCTGGGAGAAGCGGTTCCAGGTGGAAGTTGGAACCTGGGAGAAGCGGTTCCAGGTGCCAGTGGTTGGAGCCTGGGAGAAGCGGTTCCAGTGGTTGGAGCCTGGGAGAAGTGTTCCAGGTGCCAGTGGTTGGAGCCTGGGAGAAGCGGTTTCGGGTGCCAGTGGTTGGAGCCTGGGAGAAGCGGTTTCAGGTGCCAGTGGTTGGAGCCTGGGAGAAGCGGTGCCAGTGGTTGGGGCCTGGGAGAATCGGTGCCAGTGGTTGGGGCCTGGGAGAATCGGTGCCAGTGGTTGGGGCCTGGAGAATCGGTGCCAGTGGTTGGGGCCTGGGAGAATCGGTGCCAGTGGTTGGGGCCTGGGAGAATCGGTGCCAGTGGTTGGGGCCTGGGAGAATCGGTGCCAGTGGTTGGGGCCTGGGAGAAGCGGTTCCAGGTGCCAGTGGTTGGAGCCTGGGAGAAGCGGTTCCAGGTGCCAGTGGCTGGAGCCTGGGAGAAGCGGTTCCAGGTGCCAGTGGCTGGAGCCTGGGAGAAGCGGTTCCAGGTGCCAGTGGCTGGAGCCTGGGAGAAGCGGTTCCAGGTGCCAGTGGCTGGAGCCTGGGAGAAGCGGTTCCAGGTGCCAGTGGTTGGAGCCTGGGAGAAGCGGTTCCAGGTGCCAGTGGTTGGAGCCTGGGAGAAGCGGTGCCAGTGGTTGGAGCCTGGGAGAAGCGGTTCCAGGTGCCAGTGGTTGGAGCCTGGGAGAAGCGGTTCCAGGTGCCAGTGGCTGGAGCCTGGGAGAAGCGGTTCCAGGTGCCAGTGTTTGGAGCCTGGGAGAAGCGGTTCCAGGTGCCAGTGGCTGGAGCCTGGAGAAGCGGTTCCAGGTGCCAGTGGTTGGAGCCTGGGAGAAGCGGTGCCAGTGGTTGGAGCCTGGGAGAAGCGGTTCCAGGTGCCAGTGGTTGGAGCCTGGGAGAAGCGGTGCCAGTGGTTGGAGCCTGGGAGAAGCGGTTCCAGGTGCCAGTGGTTGGAGCCTGGGAGAAGCGGTTCCAGGTGCTGGTGTGGCAGCAAGTTATCTGGCCACAACTGTGTGATGAGTCAGTAACAGGTGGATACTGACTATGAGAGGTGTTCCTAGGAGATGTGAAGGACAAGTTACCTCTTCTACATACATTAAACCTGTGATCACCTAGGGTAGCGAGGTCACCCAGTCACATTCAAGGCCATATCTCCCAGGCTATTCAGAGCCAAACTGAAATCAGTCTGATCTCCACTTGGACTAGCTGGATGGCAGCTGTTGAGCGTGCACCAAGCATAAGCTTGCTATGGGCATGTAGATGGAATTAAGGTCTATTTGGAAGTACATAAACATGCAGCGATTTTTTTATTTTTTAGACAGATTTCCTGCACCAAATATAAGGCTGTGATGATGGCTGATGTATAGGGGTGGCACTGATGCATAGATGCGACAGACTATGAATACATGATTATTAGGCCCATAGTGTGAGAAGTTCACTTTTAAGAGTTGGCAAAACCACTAATTGTGCCTCTCCTAAGTATCTGTATAAATCTGTCTGACCACAAATCTCTTCCATCTGTAGAGATCCCAATGATGATCTTTTATTAAATAGAGCACAAACCAAAGATGAATGTCTGGCTGGTGAAACTTACAAATACTGTAGTTCTCGTAAGCAATGGAACAGCCTTCACAAAGATAGCAGAACTGTGACATGACCGCAGCACGACGTGGTAGGCCATCCTGTGCGTTTTGTCTGGAAGACTTCATCAGCACTTGTTGTGGCGTTATGTTGCAGTAACAATATTTTTTTTTATTTTTTATTGTGAATGCTGATTTAATGCATAGGAGAACTCTGGACTCTGCAAGATAAACAAACCAGATATTCATTGCTGGGTTAGGCTCTCGTATTCACTGACAAATCTTAGCCGGAAACATCTAGTGAGACGCCCCCTCTACCCTCCAACTATTCAGAGCCAATAGGAAGGGATCATCTCCTTTCAACCACAGGATGGTTTTTGCTTTAGGGGAAAAAAAGGGTGCAAATGTTCCCTTCATTCTTTTTTTAGACTCCTATTGGCTGCTGCACCATTTGTGTATCAATGTTTCTCTGACCGTTATTTCACACTTGCATGCCGTGGCCACTAGGGGCGCAGTTGTTGGTTGTATTTTTTATTATTTTTTTTGTACTGTGTAAGAGCCTTCATTTGAACCCTCCATGGCAGGTATTCCCAACCTCTGTCTTCAAGGCGGTTGTGGTATAAAAGATAGTGTCTAGTTAGACAGTCAATAGATAGACACCATATGTTAGACAGAAATTAGGTCAACAGAGTCAAAAGGTCGACTTGAAAAAGGTGGACACCATGTTTTTTTGCATTTTTGTGGCTTGTGTGGATAGTTTTGTCATCTTGGACCCCCAATTGTAATAAGGCATCCTCGCAGGGCTCGGCACGCTTCGGGCTCGGTGGCTCGCTGTGCTCTCCACAAGGTTTATAACCAACTCTATGTCGACATGGATAGAGAAGGTATGAAATAGTCCAAAAACATGTTGATAGACTTATTTATTTATTTTAAATGTAACATGTTTTTGGACTATTTCATACCTTCTCTATCCATGGTCGACATAGTTGGTTATAAACCTTGTGGCGAGCCGAAGCGTGGCGAGCCCTGCGAGGGTATGCCTTATTACAATTGGGGGTCCAAGATGACAAAACTATCCACACAAGCCACAAAAATGCAAAAAAACACGGGTGTCCACCTTCTTTCAAGTCGACCTTTTGACCCTGTCGACCTAATGTCTGTCTAACATATGGTGTCTGTCTATTGACTGTCTAACTAGACACTGTCTATCTATCAACCGGATACCCTTCAAGGCACACCAACAGTGCAGGTTTTAGTGATATTCAAGAATGGACTATCACTGAAACCTGGAATGTTAGTGTGCTTTGTGGACCGGAGGTTGGGAATGCCTGTTCTGTGGACTCGCCTGTTTTATTTTAATAAATGCAAAATTGCTGGAAAATATGATTATCAGGGATAATAACTTCACCATTTGTACACTTAAAACTAAAGCCTATCTTTCGTCTATACTTTTACTGTATGAGCCGGTAACTTCCTTTCATCCCCTCACCGTCTTCTAGATGGGTTTTGGCAGCATGACTACTTATGGGGTTTCTCATGCCTCCTACACTATAGGGTTATGGTTGTGTGTTCCATAGGAGTCAGCGATAAATCTGCTCAGCCTTTTATGCTGCCTTGTGTAGATCCCCTGGATTATGTGCTGTTCAGATGGTGTTATAGAGAATCTTATTACCAGTAACGGGATTAGTGCACATTACTCCCTGGGACCTGCTTGGAAAATGAGATTGTGGCCGGCAGATGGGCTTTAGGATACTGGAATAGCATCATAGGACAGATATTAATTCCCCCCCTTCCTTGCAGTGGCTCACAGCTTGGGCAAAATGAATTTGAACGCTTCTGTTGCCATTGGAGACGGCTGCCATATTGCTAACTTGACTTTTCTAGTAAAAGTCATGCTTTTATACTATCTAGTTTATGCTAAAACTGGCAATTATAATAGAGGAAGCCTATTCATGTATCTGGGTCCTAAGAGCACCAGTGCAGCCTGGGAGTAGAGCTGGAACTACTTAGAATAGTGATTCCCAACCTTGGTTCTCAGGCAGACTAACAATCCAAGTTTTATGTGATATCCGTGCTTGAGCACAGATGGTTCAATCAAAATAACTGAAGTACTAATTAAGTCACCTCTGCTAAAGTATGGCTATCCTTAAAACTTGACTGTTAGGGGTTAATTTACTAAAATGGGAGTTCCAGTTAAGATGGGATGTTGCCCATAGCAACCAATCAGATTCTACTTCTCATTTATCTAGCACCTTCTAGAAGATAATACCTGGAATCTGATTGGTTGCTATGGGCAACATCCCATCTTAAAAAGAACTCTCATCATAGTAAATGTACCCCGTAGTGTGCCTTGAGGGCTGTGGTTGGGAACCCCTGGCTTAGAACATGGCTAGGCATTAGAGTGTAGCTTTCTGTTGCAGCCCCTCTTTCCAGTGTGCCACTGTCCTGGTAGGGCTGGGTTCATGTGACTGGCGGTCGGGAGACTGCCGATCACCATACCAACACCGGGATCCCGACGGGATTGGGGGGGGGGGTGAGCGCAGCAAAGCCCCATGCGGTATCGCTGCACTCTTCACGCTGCGGGCTCAGTGTCGCTCGCCACAGGTTCTATTCCTACTCATATGGGTGTCGCGAGTGGGAATAGTCCCTATTATGCGGCATGCTGACTATAGGGATTGTGAGGGGGCGGGATCCCGGCGTCTGTATTGTGCCCGGTAGTCTCCTGTCCGCTGGTCACATAACTACATCCCGTTCTGGAAGCCTCAGGTATCTTGCATTACACATTTTTACAGTCATTGACCTCAAATTTCACGATTAATTTGTGCTTGATCACATCTGGAGGAATTTGGGATAACTACAATTTCTATGTGTTATAGTTAAATATAATCTGATGGTAAAATACTGTCCAGTTTGCATCCATACGCTCCTGTCTAGAAACCGCAGCACCGTAGCAGCGTCCTGCATATCCGCGGAGTGGTTGGGAAATTTAAAAGAATGAATTTACAACGTAGGACCTTTTCTGAATGGAACAAATTTATGGATCGTAAACTATAGGCCTACGTCAAGCAGCCTGCAGGAAAGAGATTTGCTTGCACCCCTGGAAACAGCTCTGCTTCAGCTGTATGCTATGCTTTTATAGAACCGCTTGCGTCATCCATTAAACAGGAGCATATTAACCATGCACCATTTATTTCACACCGTGCCTGTCTGTAACGCTGCACACGGAGCATGGAGGAGATTCATCTGTGTGACAGTTGCGCTAGGGCCGAGGGATCCTGTGCATCGCCCACCCTGGCCAGCACAGCTGGGAGAATTCTCCCCAGCAGCCGATGGGTTAAACAGCTGCAACTGCGCTGGATAAATAGGGCATCTCTGAATGTATTATGCTAGTGGCGGTCCTAAGGGTGAAAAGATGAAGCATTGTGCGCCTGCCTCCTCAGGGCAGTAATCATATCTCTGCACAATGTGCTGCTCTGCGTTCTGTGAGGAGATATATAGTCACTGCAGTGCGCTCTGTATACCCCCGCTGTTTGGATGCAGCGCAGGAGGCGTCGGGGAAAGCCTGAACATATACTCCCAGTTTCGGTCCCTCTTAGCTTAGATGTGGCTGCAGATGCAGTTGAGATTGAGGGATCCTGATGACTTGTGGATCAGCAGCAACCGTTTATCTCCCCGGTCAGAGTACTGCCAGGCGGCCAGCCCCCACCACCCCCGTTTGCTGAGCCCTGTCATTCTTTGCTGACCCCAACCGGATTCTGAGTGAGAGTGGTGCGCTTGACGTGACCCCTTGGTCTGTGTGATTTTGGCGCAGTGATGTTTTGCGGAGGGCAGTACGGCTGCACACAGAAAACTTCCAATACCTATGCAGCAATTTTATTTGCTTTGCACACGATGTATTCTGTTCTCAAACTAATATATCGTTAATGATAGTGAGAAAATCATACTCTGATCTCCAAAAATATGGGCAGGAGGGCAGTCGGTGCACAGGAGGGCAGTTGGCGCAGGGGGCTGTTGGTGGCCCAGGAGGGCAGTTGGCGCAGGGGGCTGTTGGTGGCCCAGGAGGGCAGCTGGCGCAGGGGGCTGTTTGTGGCCCAGGAGGGCAGCTGGCGCAGGGGGCTGTTTGTGGCCCAGGAGGGCAGCTGGCGCAGGGGGCTGTTTGTGGCCCAGGAGGGCAGCTGGCGCAGGGGGCTGTTTGTGGCCCAGGAGGGCAGCTGGCGCAGGGGGCTGTTTGTGGCCCAGGAGGGTAGGCTGTGGCCCAGGAGGGCAGTCTGCGCAGGGGGCTGTCGGTGGCCCAGGAGGGAAGTTTGCGCAGGGGGCTGTCGGTGGCCCAGGAGGGAAGTTTGCGCAGGGGGCTGTCGGTGGCCCAGGAGGGCAGTCTGCGCAGGGGGCTGTCGGTGGCCCAGGAGGGCAGGTAGTGCAGTGTGCGGTTATAAGATGCCACAGAGTTGAACTTTACAACTTTCATTAATTAATGAAAATAATAAGCAGCATTTGTATTTCAGCAAATAAAACAGTATAGAGTGTTCTGGGGCACAGTTTGTACAGAAATAGTAAAATATTTTGGGGGGAAATACTTGCAACCACTGCCTGCAAGTTCAAAAGCCCCTTTACCATCCGTACAACGCACAACCTACATGTGCCACATTCAGCACTCAGAGGCACCCTGCACGGGCACACCCCATCCTCTCCTCCGGTTCACGTGCCCTCATGCCGTTCCACAGCCAGTGCCGGGAGAGCAGGAAGATTGGTGCCAAGAACTTCCTGAGGTTGTGCCATGCACTTTTCTATGGAGTGGGACGACTCCCAAGCCATCCGGCAACCCAGGGCAGTGACCGTGTATCCCTGGGCCTTTTGCATGACACTGGTCACACCTGTCACTACGGCCCTGTCCCACATCAACCCCCTCGCCAGCTCTGGAAAAGCCGCAGTTTCTCTTTCAGACCTGTGATAATTGTACATGATTTTCCAACTGCTTAGCAAAAAGTGGCGGCTGCAGGCTTTTGTAGTCCCTGTCATTTGAAGGTAGATCTTACTGTCAGGTGTCTGGGTACTGCCTGTATGCATGGCTCCCTTCTCACTGTATATAAAGGAGGGCCCTCCGGGAGGTAACCCACAGTGACTTCTCTCAGGGCTACACTACATACATGGGATGGTCCGCTGCCCATATAGCCCTGTCCAGGTACAGGTTTGGCCAATGGCGGACCGGTGCCTGAGCAGTGTCGCTAGCCATTAGGGAATGTATAAGGCGGCAGGCTGGGGAGTTTGGGCTTGGCCTGCAGCTGGGCTTCTTCTGCTGTGTTGCACTGTGACAAGTGGCCTGGATATAAAGGCAGATGATTGTACATCCAGCTCTTCCCTACCCAGGCTACGGCCGGTGTTTGGCATATGTATGCCCATCTCCTGCCTCAGGTGGCACTGCGTGTATGCATAATTTAATATCCCATTACCTCTCAGCCAGAACAGAACCTATTACTTCTCCCTGCACGTCCCTGTGATTGGAAGCTATATCTGACATCGAGTGTGCTAGTAAATCTCACCTGTCGCTGTGGAGTGGGTGCTGGCGGGTCACCGGAACACAGGACTGGTGACGGCAGATAAGGGCCATAGGCCTATTCCTGCCTATTAATCTGCTGTTCTTTGTATTGCCATTCCCTGGGCTTCTCTCCCGGTATTTGTCTCCTCCACTTAACCTGTAAGTGTATGTGGCCCCCATCCCCAGGTGCTCTGCGCATAAGGTGCATCTTTGGCCTCAATCCGTGGGAAAACATTATTGTAACGGTCAGTGAGATCACAGCTGCGCTCCGGTGGTTGCGCAGGAAATGTACATACTGGAAATGAGTTTCCTCACACCCACCATACTAGTATATTTATTATACAGCCCATAGCCACTGTGCTAAGCAGAGTTGAGTGACCAGCATTATACATCTCCATTTTAACCAGCAGTAAAGAACCAATTTGACCAGTATACAACACTTCCTATATTTGTCTTTTATAAACAGAGCCTTCCTCTAATGGTTCCTCATCCCTGCTCCTGCCTCGTCCATGGGAAAGGATGTATATGACTTAAGTGAATATTCTGTATACTCTACGTATCATAATACAATTACAAACTATATGCAGGGGTTGCTGGATTGCTATATAGTAGATGAGCTGCCTTACAGAACCAGATGGTTACGCTCACCGCCTGGTGACACAATGCAGACTTGATGTAACCAGCACTGGGCTAGTGGAGAAGTTGCTTTCTGCTCCTACCTATCATTTTATTGTACTTGATAAGTGCTACCCCAAAGAGGATTGATTACTATGACCTACTTCTCCAATCTTTTCCCTGCTTTATAAAACAACCATATTCTATAAAGGTGATGGCAACCGTTGGAAATCCTTTAGCTGAATCCCTTCCTCCCCCTGAGTAGTGGGTAGGGATCTCTCTTCTTGAGACCCCAAACATTACTTCGGGGCAACCTTTGTAAGTCCCTGATTTCCCCTCTGTAACTGTGATAGGTTTGGTGGGTGGGGGAGAAGAATAAGCCTTAGACGGAATACAGTGGCTCTCCCCTTTAACTCCGCAATGTCTTACTTGCATTGCCCAGCTGGCATAGAAAATGCATTTGAACTTGTACCCCCTCTCTTTGGCAGAAAAAGCTACGGACGGCTCCTTGCCGAGTGAGGACTGGACACTGAACATGGAGATCTGTGACATCATCAACGAGACTGAAGAGGGGTGAGTAAGGGCGACGCAACTGTACACTTATATACACACACTAGCGGTGATGTGGGGATGATGTATAATGAGAAACACAAAGCAAGGTGTAAAGTGTGTGTATATGTGTGTGTGTGTGTGTATAATATTATATTTTTAGATTTATTTCCTGTATTCATGCCGTCTTTCCTGTTCCAGGCAGCCTTCCTGCCATTCTCTGAAGTCGTTAATGCATAGAAATAGCTGTTTCGGGAGCGTATAGTGCGTCCCTGACCTTCACTGAGTTTGTAACTGCAACACAAGGAAAATGCATTGTCTGTGCAGCAGTAGCAGACCACACCATTAGAACCACATCCCAAGGTTCCACTTGATGACTGCCCTCAGAGTGAAGACGTTTAATCAGCCCCACTTATGCTGCATTGTGTATAATTGTGGGGAGTGCGGAAGCCGCTGTCACTCAGATAAAATGTATAACAAACACTCTAGTTACTAGTACATGGGGAGTAATGCAATTACATGACTTTAGGGGATATGCTGACTGGTCCTAAGCCATTTTCTGCATATTGGGTCCCACAGATCATGTGCACGTATGACAGCTGATGTGTGTAGAAGAAACACAAGTCTCGGCTGTTGTGTCGCAGATTGACGAGCCCTATGGGGGGGAATGTAATAGCTTGCAGGAAGTGCGAGACTTTGTGAGAGTTCTCCCGTTGTTGCTTTTAAAGCGGCAATCCTTTACACAGCAAAACCAACTTGCTTTTGCCTTCTAAATGATTGCCAATTTATTACATTTTTTTTAAAAAAAAACCTCTCAAAGTCTCGCACTGGCGCTTTCTCGCAGGCTGTGACACCCCCACCCCCATATATAGACTGAGTTTTGATACTTGCCATAATCTCACACAAGGAGCAATGATTTCTTACATATTTCTCCCACATATGGGACTACAGACAATGCAGTTATCTCTGACAATGGGGGTAATTCAGAGTTTATTACAGCAGCAAATTTGTTAGCTAATGGGTAAAACCATGTGCACTGCAGGTGGGGCAGATATAACATGTGCAGAGAGAGTTAGATTTGGGTGGGTTATTTTGTTACTGTGCAGGGTAAATACTGGCTGATTTATTTTTACACTGCGTTAGATTTCAGTTTGAACGTACCCCACCCAAACCTCCCCCTCTCTCTTCTCTCTTCTCTCTTCTCTCTTCTCTCTTCTCTCTTCTCTCTTCTCTCTTCTCTCTTCTCTCTTCTCTCTTCTCTCTTCTCTCTCTTCTCTCTCTCTCTCCACGTTATATCTGCCCCACCTGCAGTGCACATGGGGGGTAATTCCAAGTTGATCGCAGCAGGAATTCTGTTAGCAATTGGGCAAAACCATGTGCACTGCAGGGGAGGCAGATATAACATTTGCAGAGCGAGTTAGATTTGGGTGTGCTGTATGTTCAATCTGCAATCTAATTTGCAGTGTAAAAATAAAGCAGCCAGTATTTACCCTGCACAGAAATAAAATAACCCACCCAAATCTAACTCTCTCTGCAAATGTTATATCTGCCCCCCATGCAGTGCACATGGTTTTGCCCAACTGCTAAAAAAATTTCCTGCTGCGATCAACTTGGAATTACCCCCATGGTTTTGCTCAACTGCTAACAAATTTGCTGCTGCGATCAACACTGAATTGCCCCCAATGAGAGTTACAGTTAAACATTTGGAAGCTGCAGGTGATCTGTAAAAGCCATGACTGCTATGTAGGGCAGCTCAGTTGTAGGTACCGCTGCCTCGCAACACCATTGTCTTGACCCCCAACCCACAAGCTTTGTTATCTCACGTTTTCATGTTTTATCCCATCATTTGAAAGGCACACTGGTAGGTTAGCGTTCCCAAATAAAGGTGTGTCCCTGTGTAGTTGGGAAATGAGATTGTACGTTCAGTCTGGCCAGGGACTGATGTGCACTTAATAATAGTTGTTTTCATACAGCGATATGGAATGCTGCTGATGTACAAATAAAAGGTTGATGCCAGTTTGTTCTAATATAATAATTAAAATGCCATATTTAAAATATGTACTACAAGTTAAATAGGCATCTTGTCATTTAATAATATAGAATAACTTGTGATATTTAAGCTATAAGTGGCACTTTATCCTCGTACGCTTTGCACATTGCGCTAAATTAGAATCTTGGCTGTAGGCTTCCTTCATTAGTATTATGTATTTATGTAGTGGGAGCATGCACTGCAACAAATGCAGTAATACTACAAGACTGGTTGGTAACGACCAGGCAGAGGTAAGGTGGCCCAGCTCACACGCCTGCACTCTATAGCAGTGGTTCTCAACCTCTGTCCTCAAGTACCCCCAACAGTTCATGTTTTCCAGGTCACCTAGCTGGTGCACAGGTGTAGTCATTACTCACTGATACATTTTAAAAGACCCACAGGTGGAGCAAATTGTTTCACTTGCAATCCTGTGGGGAGACCTGGAAAACATGAACTGTTGGGAGTACCTGAGGACCGCGGTTGAGAACCACTGCTCTATAGGACAGGGAGTTTCATATGAAGTTATGTGCTACAAATTGGGTATTGATCCAGCCGGGTTGCCATGGGAAAAGCTGCTTATTGGAGTTATGTGATCCGATCACGCAGCAGTCTTGGTTTGAACATGGGTGGTTGTTGGAGAATCAATCAAGTTCTGTGTTTATGCTGCCATTGAGCCATCTACCAAGTTGTCCTTCATTATGACCAGTAGCCATTTATTTATATACACGTGGGCAGTATGGATGGTGGGATACATTCGGCATCCCGACGGTGGGGATGCCGGCGGTCATGTGACTGACATCTGAATCCCGACACCACTCGGGAGACCAGCGCCGGAACAAAGACAGCCAACATCCCGAAGGTAAGTATCGGGTTAGGGTTAGACACTAGGGGGGTGGTTAGCCCTAGCAGCCAACCCCGAAGGGGTAGGGAAGGGTTAAAATACTTACCCCCTCTGATGTCGGGATATTGAGTGCTGGGATTCCGCTGTCGGTCATGTGACCGCCAGCATCCCAACCACCAGTATTTTATACCAAACTCTGGATGGTGTAATGGTTAGCATTACTGCCTGAGGTCATGGGTTCAATTCCCAACATGGCCCTAACTGTGTGGCGTTTGTATATGCTATCCATGCTTGCGTGGGTTTCCTCCGGGTACTCCAGTTTCCTCCCACAATCCAATAATTTACTGGTAGGTTAATTGGCTCCCAACAAAATTAACTCCAGTGTGTAAGGGTGTGCATGTGGTAGGGAATATAGATAGTAAGCTCCACTGGGGTAGTAACTGATGTAAGTGGCCAAAATACTCTCTGTAAAGTGCTGCGGAATATGTGTGCACTTTATAAATAACTGGTAATAAATAATACACCGTCAAAATGACAGTAGATGCAACCGCACAGGGAGACCTGCAATAGACACTGGAAAATACATTTGGCTTTAGGTAAATGACAGTCTGGAGTATATGGGTAACAGTGGATTAGTCATTATAAGCCAAATAAAGCGTATGTGGTGTATTGTTCCTACAAGGTAAAGTTTTTATTGTCCAGAGAGATTATAGTGGGCGCTGTATATGACGTGACGGACGTTGCCTGTTTTTGAAGGACTGAGAAGTCTTCTGTTCAGGGAATGGCGAACTGGGCAACTGTTGGAAATAGGAATATGGGGTTATACCAGGAGGTATATTTATTAAAGCTTCAATAATAGACAAGAGGTGGTGTTTCCTGTAGCAACCAATCAGATTCTGTCATTTTTTTTTAGAATGCAATAGAGAAATAATAGGTAGAACCTGATTGGTTGCTATGGGCGACATTACCATTTATCTGTTTTGAAGCTTTAGTAAATCTACCCGATAGGAGTGAAGAACATAAGAGGGATGTGTACAAGGAATAGGTAAGGAAGGGAGGGTAAGTTTTAGGGCAGTAGTTAAGTCGGTGACTCAGGGACAAGTTCTGCAGTGACGGATGGGAAAACCGGTTGTGCAGTACGGAACGTGTTTGGCCTGTTGTGCTCCTATATAATCATGTCATCTGTTTATTAGAGCTTTCATTTGAATGTATTTATAACAGAGGAATTCTTTTTTTAATTATTATTATTACCAGACTCTGGGCCTAATTCAGTAAGGATTGCGCTTGGCAGCTGTGCAAATGCAGGAGGAGGTGCATACTACTACCACCATCCCCTTCCTACATTTGCTATAGCAATACTGCGATCGATGTGATCACAGTCCGGGATGAACACTGCGACGATGGTCACGATGTTTGTCTGCGACGGCAGGCTGAGTATGACTGAGCTTACTCACAGTACGTGTTGCAGGGCTGCTTGCGTGGCCAAGGAAACTGTGTACGCGACGCAGTCCTTGGCCTCGCCACTTCTGGAAAACGGCAACCCCGGTTGCCCCCCGTCCCTCTCCCCTGAACGCCTCTGGCTGTCAGTCAGGCATGCGCAGAACGGGTCCTCCATATGCGCAGTTTCCCGGTTATCGAGAAACTGCGCGTTTGGCTCGCTGGAGTGATCCTTCTTGAATTAGCCCCTCTGTCTTTTAATTATTGCTAGGATGATTGGTGGGAAGTGAGTGTGAGGTGGTGAGACAACGTCTAGGATGATATGGCAGAAAGTATTCAGACCAAACTACAAAAGAAGATGATCTGCTTTCATAGAACTGCATTCACTTCTCATTCCAGGCCAAAAGATGCGATCCGAGCTCTAAAGAAGAGGCTGAATGGTAACAAGAATTACAGAGAGGTTATGCTCGCTCTAACAGTAAGGCTTCTTCATCTTTATTATGTCCAAAACGCGTCTGCTTGGAGATGTGGATCTTTCTGATACACCGGCCAGACCTAAATCCCGGGTCCGAGCCGGGTTATTGAACGCTGGGCTGTCACACGTGTCTGCTCGGCAAAGCCGTGCGAGTCTTTAAAAGTGGATTTTACTGGCACATAAAGATGACTCCTGAAAAGTGATCACCTGGAAAATATAAGTCAGGTTGAGTAACCCGGGTGCCCACACTACAGGGTATCTGTCTCGGCCCTGGTATTAACCCTGGCCATGACTAAGGTCGTGGATCTGGAACAATTTACCCGTGTTGACCCTCACACTGACACATGACCTGGTTTTACCTGGCAATTTCCTGAGTCAAATGCTCATTGTGAGAAGGGTGCAACTAATAGACTTAGGAGGCATTGACCTGTGATATGCAGCTATTAATATGTCCTGCCCCCTCCTATTACTGTTCTCTTATCTGACCTTCACACAGTATGTCCTCTATAGAAGCGTCGTCATGGCCCATACCCCTTTGAAACTAAAAGGGGTACTATGGCTCTCCGTTCTTCATCCACGTGGAACTGAGGTATTACTATGCTACCTCGGGTACCCCTGGGCAGACGGGGTGGAGCCATTAATCACCAAACCCTCCCCTCCAAAAGATGGGTGTGACTATTTCTCTAGGTGGGTATGCATCCATGTATACCAAGGTCCTAAATTGGCACATAAATACCTGTCGCTTTTATTGGGGCAGGGCGTTACTGGCAGTAATGTGGATGTTGGCCACATGTGATGTCCTGGTGGTGTATCGCTCTAAGTGGCAGCGACGTTGTGCAGTTATCTGGCAGTAAAAAGTAGGCTGATTACGTTCACAGCTTCGTTGGCTGCAAGGATGGTTTGTAGAGACTGCATTGGCAGCAGACACAAGAAGCCAGATAGGACTGCCATAATAGCAGGGGACTGGCTTCCCATGGGAAGCACCTTCTCTGCTATCGCAGTCCAGACTGGCTGACCCAGGGGGAGTCCCACTGGGATGGTATCCGGTCTCTAGGTCGATAGTAAATAGGTCGACAGTGTCTAGGTCGACCACTATTGGTTGACAGTAACTAGGTCGACAGGGTCTCTAGGTCAACATGCTTTTCTCTGACGTCCTAGTGGATGCTGGGAACTCCGTAAGGACCATGGGGAATAGCGGCTCCGCAGGAGACTGGGCACAAAAGTAAAAGCTTTAGGACTATCTGGTGTGCACTGGCTCCTCCCCCTATGACCCTCCTCCAAGCCTCAGTTAGTTAGATTTTTGTGCCCGACCGAGCAGGGTGCAATCTAGGGGGCTCTCCTGAGCTTCTTAGAAAAAGTTAGTTTTAGGTTTCTTATTTTCAGTGAGACCTGCTGGCAACAGGCTCACTGCATCGAGGGACTAAGGGGAGAAGAAGCGAACCTGCCTGCTTGCAGCCAGCTTGGGCTTCTTAGGCTACTGGACACCATTAGCTCCAGAGGGACCGAACACAGGCCCAGCCTCTGAGTCCGGTCCCAGAGCCGCGCCGCCGGCCCCCTTACAGAGCCAGAAGCAAGAAGAGGTCCGGAAAATCGGCGGCAGAAGACATCAGTCTTCAACAAGGTAGCGCACAGCACTGCAGCTGTGCGCCATTGCTCCTCAGGCACACTTCACACTCCGGTCACTGAGGGTGCAGGGCGCTAGGGGGGGGGGGGGGGGCGCCCTGAGCAGCAATAAAAACACCTTGGCTGGCGAAAATACATCACATATAACCCCCAGGGCTATATGGATGTATTTTAACCCCTGCCAGAATACAGCAAAACGCGGGAGAAAAGTCAGCCGAGAAGGGGGCGGAGCCTATCTCCTCAGCACACGGGCGCCATTTTCCCTCACAGCTCTGCTGGAAGGACGTCTCCCTGACTCTCCCCTGCAGTCCTACACTACAGAAAAGGGTTAAAAAGAGAGGGGGGGCACTAATTTGGCGCAGTTTGATAATATCAGCAGCTATAAGGGGAAAACACATTATATAGTGGTGTGTATATATGTGTGTGTATATATGTGTGTGTATGTATGTATGTATGTATGTATGTATGTATGTATGTATGTGTATATATATATATATATATAGCGCTCTGGTGTGTGCTGGCATACTCTCCCTCTGTCTCCCCAAAGGGCTAGTGGGGTCCTGTCCTCTATCAGAGCATTCCCTGTGTGTGTGCTGTGTGTCGGTACGATTGTGTCGACATGTTTGAGGAGGAAAATGATGTGGAGGCGGAGCAATTGCCTGTAATAGAGATGTCACCCCCTAGGGAGTCGACACCTGAGTGGATGGGCTTATGGAAGGACTTACGTGACAGTGTCAGCTCTTTACAAAAGACGGTTGATGACATGAGGCAGCCGGCTACTCAGCTTGTGCCTGTCCAGGCGTCTCAAAGGCCATCAGGGGCTCTAAAACGCCCGTTACCTCAGATGGCAGACACAGATCCTGACACGGATACTGACTCCAGTGTCGACGATGAGGAGACGAATGTGACTTCCAGTAGGGCCACACGTTACATGATTGAGGCAATGAAAAATGTTTTACATATTTCTGATAATACAAGTACCACTAAAAAGGGTATTATGTTTGGTGAGAAAAAACTGCCTGTAGTTTTTCCTGCATCTGAGGAATTAAATGAAGTGTGTGATGAAGCGTGGGTTTTCCCCGATAAAACACTGATAATTCCTAAAAGGTTATTGGCATCATACCCTTTCCCGCCAGAGGATAGGGCACGTTGGGAAACACCCCCTAGGGTGGATAAAGCGCTCACACGCTTGTCTAAACAGGTGGCACTACCCTCTCCTGAGACGGCCGCCCTTAAGGAACCTGCTGACAGAAAGCAGGAGAATATCCTAAAATGTATATACACTCACACGGGAGTTATACTGCGACCAGCAATCGCCTCAGCCTGGATGTGCAGTGCTGGGGTGGCTTGGTCGGATTCCCTGACGGACAATATTGATACCCTAGACAGGGACAGTATATTACTGACTATAGAGCATTTAAAAGATGCATTTCTATATATGCGTGATGCACAGAGGGATATCTGCCGACTGGCATCAAGAGTAAGTGCGCTATCTATTTCTGCCAGAAGAGGGTTATGGACGCGGCAGTGGTCAGGTGATGCGGATTCCAAAAGGCATATGGAAGTATTGCCTTATAAAGGGGAGGAGTTATTTGGGGTAGGTCTATCAGACCTGGTAGCCACGGCAACTGCTGGGAAATCCACATTTTTACCCCAGGTAGCCTCTCAACATAAGAAGATGCCGTATTATCAGGCGCAATCCTTTCGGCCCCATAAGGGCAAGCGAGCAAAAGGCTCCTCATTTCTGCCCCGTGGCAGGGGGAGAGGGAAAAGGCTGCAGCAAACAGCCAGTTCCCAGGAACAGAAGCCCTCTCCCGCCTCTGCCAAGTCCTCAGCATGACGCTGGGGCTTTACAAGCGGACTCAGGCACGGTGGGGGCCCGTCTCAAGATTTTCAGCGCGCAGTGGGCTCACTCACAAGTGGACCCCTGGATCCTTCAGGTGGTATCTCAGGGGTACAAATTGGAATTCGAGACGTCTCCCCCTCGCCGTTTCCTAAAGTCTGCTTTACCGACGTCTCCCTCCGACAGGGAGGCGGTATTGGAAGCCATTCACAAGCTGTATTCCCAGCAGGTGATAATCAAGGTACCCCTCCTGTAACAGGGAAAGGGGTATTATTCCACGCTGTTTGTGGTACCGAAGCCGGACGGCTCGGTGAGACCTATTTTAAATCTAAAATCCTTGAACACTTACATACAGAGGTTCAAATTCAAGATGGAGTCACTCAGAGCGTGGCTCCGGATTGGCCAAGAAGGACTTGGTACCCGGAACTTCAAGAGATGCTCACAGAGGACCCGTGGCCTCTACCTCTAAGAAGGGACCTGCTCCAGCAAGGACCCTGTCTGTTCCAAGACTTACCGCGGCTGCGTTTGACGGCATGGCGGTTGAACGCCGGATCCTGAAGGAAAAAGGCATTCCAGATGAAGTCATCCCTACTTTGATTAAAGCCAGAAAGGATGTAACCGCAAAGCATAAATATGTTGCGTGGTGCGAGGCCAGGAAGGCCCCTACAGAGGAATTTCAACTGGGTCGATTCCTGCATTTCCTGCAAACAGGAGTGTCTATGGGCCTAAAATTGGGGTCCATTAAGGTTCAAATTTCGGCCCTGTCGATTTTCTTCCAGAAAGAGCTGGCTTCAGTTCCTGAAGTTCAGACGTTTGTCAAGGGGGTACTGCATATACAGCCTCCTTTTGTGCCTCCAGTGGCACCTTGGGATCTCAATGTAGTTTTGGGGTTCCTAAAATCACATTGGTTTGAACCACTCACCACTGTGGACTTAAAATATCTCACATGGAAAGTGGTAATGCTGTTGGCCTTGGCTTCGGCCAGGCGTGTGTCAGAATTGGCGGCTTTATCCTATAAAAGCCCTTACCTGATTTTTCATACGGACAGGGCAGAATTGAGGACTCGTCCTCAACTTCTCCCTAAGGTGGTGTCAGCGTTTCACCTGAACCAGCCTATTGTGGTATCTGCGGCTACTAGGGACTTGGAGGACTCCAAGTTGCTGGACGTAGTCAGGGCCCTGAAAATATATGTTTCCAGGACGGCTGGAGTCAGAAAATCTGACTCGCTGTTTATCCTGTATGCACCCAACAAGCTGGGTGCTCCTGCTTCTAAGCAGACTATTGCTCGTTGGATTTGTAGTACAATTCAGCTTGCACATTCTGTGGCAGGCATGCCACAGCCAAAATCTGTAAAAGCCCATTCCACAAGGAAGGTGGGCTCATCTTGGGCGGCTGCCCGAGGGGTCTCTGCTTTACAACTTTGCCGAGCAGCTACTTGGTCAGGGGCAAACACGTTTGCTAAATTCTACAAATTTGATACCCTGGCTGAGGAGGACCTGGAGTTCTCTCATTCGGTGCTGCAGAGTCATCCGCACTCTCCCGCCCGTTTGGGAGCTTTGGTATAATCCCCATGGTCCTTACGGAGTTCCCAGCATCCACTAGGACGTCCGAGAAAGTAAGAATTTACTTACCGATAATTCTATTTCTCGTAGTCCGTAGTGGATGCTGGGCGCCCATCCCAAGTGCGGATTGTCTGCATTACTTGTACATAGTTATTGTTAACTAAATCGGGTTATTGTTGTTGTGAGCCATCTATTCAGAGGCTCCTCTATTATCATGCTGTTAACTGGGTTCATATCACAAGTTGTACGGTGTGATTGGTGTGGCTGGTATGAGTCTTACCCGGGATTCATGAATCCTTCCTTATTGTGTACGCTCGTCCGGGCACAGTATCCTAACTGAGGCTTGGAGGAGGGTCATAGGGGGAGGAGCCAGTGCACACCAGGTAGTCCTAAAGCTTTACTTTTGTGCCCAGTCTCCTGCGGAGCCGCTATTCCCCATGGTCCTTACGGAGTTCCCAGCATCCACTACGGACTACGAGAAATAGAATTATCGGTAAGTAAATTCTTATTTTTTCACATTTTAAATTTTTTTTAACTTTTTCATACTTAACGATCCACGCAGAGTACGATTGGGAGTAGTAACCTGTGCCGAGCGCAGCGAGGTGCCTTGTCCGAAGCTCGCTTGCCATGCCAGGGCACGCAGTGCACTAATTGGGGTTCCCGGTCACTGTACGGAGAAAACGACACACACTTTTTGACCAGTCGACTTAGACCCTGTCGACCTAGCATCCCTGACGACCTAGTTACTGTCGACCAATAGTGGTTGACCTAGACACTGTTGACCTAGTTACTGTGGACCCTCCATACTACACCCCACTGGGACTGCCTGTCTGGCTGTGTTAGCAGGTGCTGCTTCCAATGGGAAGTCACTGCTAGGCAGTCCCTGTGCCATGTACTTCACATAGATTGCACATTACAGAATGAAATCGCATCATCTGCATCTTGCCCTACAGAATCTGCAACTTGCTGTTTTCTTATAGCGCAGGAATCAGAAGTGTGCATCGCAAAAAATGCCCAGCAAAATGCGCGTAATGTTAACCTGCGAGCACAGCGCACAGTACCCATGGCTAATTGAATCATCCACATTGAAGTGAGCGTTTTTTGGGGGCGTCTGGCTTATTCCACGTGTGACAGATTAATCATATATTTGTGGTCAGAAATAAGATATCCTGCTCTATTTGCGTTATTTTGCAGGTATTAGAAACGTGTGTGAAAAACTGCGGCCACCGTTTCCACGTGCTTGTGACACACCGCGATTTCATAGATGGGGTTTTGGTGAAAATAGTCTCCCCGAAGAACAACCCCCCAACCATCGTCCAGGATAAAGTACTGGCTCTGATTCAGGTGAGCACTGCAGATCCCAGTTATGCAAAGCCTTCATTCTGTGAGACCATATGCAGAGCTCAGAGTAGGTTCTGCTGTGTCAGTACAGGAGTGTGGACTCCCCTCCCTGCCGGCTAATTGCCACTTTGGCAGCACTATTCTTATTGCATGCCGAGGAAATGAAATCTGCTTTTAGAAATAAAATAGCACAGTAAGCTTCCTGGGCTGTGGTTAGTTTGACGTGTGTAATTATAGGTCCAAATATGGGTACTCTGCCATACAACACGCAGAATGGGGGAACCTCCTGAACCTTTCTGCTGCATGTGTAAGGAGTACGGTCTTTATATGATAGCGTGCAGGGTGCAAGCAGAGACTAATTATGGCTTGTGAGAGGTGTCCAATGCCATTTATCTTGTCTTTAGCTTCGGCCTATGGGGGTAATTCAGAGTTGATTGCAGCAGTAGATTTGTTAGCAGTTTGGCAAAACCATGGGGGTCATTCCGAGTTGATCGCAGCCAGCAACTTTTTGCTGCAGCTGCGATCAACTAATCCCTGCCTATGGGGGAGTGTATTTTAGCATAGCAGGGCTGCGATCGCTTGTGCAGCCCTGCTATGCTAAAAAAGTTTCCTGCAAAACAAGACCAGGCCTGCAGCTACTTACCCAGTGTGACAGATCCAGCGATGAATGTCCCGGTCCTGACGTCAGACATCCGCCCTCCGTTCGCCTGGACACGCCTGCGTTCTTATTACCACTCCCTGAAAATGGCCTCCAACAGTGTGTATCCGCCCCGGAACGCCTCTCCGCTGTCCATCTTCTTCCGTCCAGTGCTGCGTCTTTTTTTTTTTTTTATTCGCTGGGCGCACCGTTGCCTGGCGACGATGCGTGTGCACAATTCCGACCCGTTCGCACCGCAGCGAAGAACCGCTGCGTGCGAACGGGTCGGAATGACACCAAACCCCCCCCCCCCCCCCCCCCACCATGGGCACTGCAGGTGGGGTAGATGTAACGTGCAGAGAGTTAGATTTGGGTGGGTTATTTTGTTTCTGTGCAGGGTAAATAATGGCTGTTTTATTTTTTACATTTCAATTTGAACACGCCCCATCCAAATCTAACTCTCTCTGCACATGTTACATCTGCCCCCCCCCTGCAGTGTACATGGTTTTGCCCAACTGCTAACAAATTTGCTGCTGTGATCAACTCTGAATTACCCGCTATGAGAGAGATACAAGCCCTGTAAATAGCTGCACATCGTAGCCCCCAGGGTTCTGGCTAGAGGGGCAGAGCCCGTTGTGAAATGGGGGCACTAAGACCCAGTTCTCTGACCATGCTGTTGCCGGTGGCTGCGCCCTTGGACGCAGCTTCACCACCTCCAGCACTGTGATTTCACCGGACATCCTGGGAAACCTAAAAGGTTAGTGTTGTTCAGTCGTCATGCCGTTGATCCGAGGGCTGCGTCTGCAGATGAGGCATTGGATCAGGAAAGCCGGCAGTGGGCGTCTTTATTACTTAGGATGCCCCCTGTGGCTTCAGCCCAGCCACTGCGCACAAAGACACAGCTGCTATGCTGACTGCACGTTCATCTATGCATCGGGCCCTGAGTGTGTATATTCTCCATATGCATAGTGTGTGTTGGGCACAGCACACTTCCCAAATCCTCCACTTGGTGGCGTTGTAGCCAGTGGAATAGATGAGCCCTTAGGGTGATCTATTTTGGGACGATCCTTAATCATTTCATAAGAAACAGGTGGTTTTGACTTGATCTTAGATTTTTCTTCCATTGTTTTTAATGATCAGACAAAAGGAGCATGAACAATATATTCACAGATCCTTTTTTAATGATCTTTGTGGGCTTGACCATAATTTCCCCGCGGAGCAGACTCCGTAAACATGTGGAGAATGTCCTGCCTGACGTAGCCGGCACTCAGTGCATAGGTATAGGGCAGTATCCTAGCTAAGTTTCGGCTTGCCATTAATTAGGTAATAGTATGAAAGTAATTGTGAAAAAATCGGGATACGGATGAAAGAAGTGATCACCGCCTAGCCTATAACTGCTGTGATATAGCAATGTATGATGCTTCTGTGCTCGCTGGGCAAGCCTTGGTTACTGTATTGGGAATTGTTAGTCCCCCCCGCCCCGCTGTCCGCTCACATAACTGTCCTTCATTGATGACCTGAGCTATCTATCGCTCGGAATCCTGTATACCAGAAGTAGTTATGGCTCCCCTGCAGCATGATAGCACCTCCTTTATATGCTGTTGTATGGGGACACAGAGCTCCCCTCAGCAATGTAATACCCCTATCACTCAGAGCAGGGATCCTGAGTCACCTAGTGACGTAGCAGACGGCTGCAGCAGCTCCCTGGGCTCTGGACTTAATACCACCTGTTCATCTCCTCCAGGCGTGGGCGGATGCGTTTCGGAGCAGCCCTGACCTCACCGGAGTCGTGCATATTTATGAAGAGCTGAAGAGGAAGGGAATTGAGTTTCCTATGGCAGATCTTGATGCCCTGTCTCCAATACACACACCGCAAAGGGTAAGTGGCTGAGCAAAACCAGCAGCCTCTGCAATTGCTCCTCTCCCCTGGGTATGAGGTTCTTCTTATGAGTTTTACTGCTATGTATGTATTGTAATGCACTTTTACGTTGTTTCTGCCTTCCTTTAATGTATTTGGGGTGGGGGGTTCCTTTTTTTTTTTTTTTCTCTTGTACAATGGCATCAGGGCAGAGGTAGAAAGTCTCCTACAGGAGCCTCTAGCCTGCTATCTGGGGTGGGGGTGTTAATAGTAAAACACCTGTATGGGTGGACAGCTGATGTTGTTCACAGCCCAGTGACATGTCCCAGCCAGTCCCTGCAGTATGTTATGGGCTCTATCTTTTGTGTTTGAGGTTTTGGTTTTCTCCAGGAAAATGCAGCGCTTTCAAGTGAGCTAAAAACAGTCTCCTGTGTGGGAATAAATATGGCACTGTGGATCAGGAGTGTTAGTGCTTTTGTATATGGCACCCTCCCTCTCCTGTCATCCTTTCCAGCCAGTCCTTACACCCCAGCGCAAGCTATGTGTGCAGTCTCTTCTCCATCACTCACTTGGGTAAAGGGCAGCAAGTTTTCCCTCCTGGGACCTGCGCTCTACCTTTCCTCACATGAATAATTCATACTTGGAGTGTCTCAGCAACAGGGCTCCGTCTTAATGTTTCCTCTACATTATTAAAGGGCAGGAGTGCAGTGAATCCACAGCTGTAACCGGATGTTTGTTCTAGGTGAATGCTGATATAGCTGTATAGACTATTAAAAAAAAAAGGGTGGGGGGAGGATGCATATTGAGGGGTAAAATCTACACTGTCAAAGTCTAGATCACTTTTGTTTCGCTTCTGTAGGTGGTGTCTACCCAAATATGGATTCGCTCCCAATCACCAGTGTGTTCCCTGGGAGGGATCCCCGCACCCCTCCCCGAATTTTTTTTTCTTGCCGCCGCAGCAGGGAAATTGGTATCATTTGTTCTGAATGGGGAGGGAAGTTACTATTTTATCTAATCATGATTTTGTGGTTCTTGTTGCGGCAGAGTGTCCCAGAGGTGGATCCGGCGATGAACATGCACACGTCCCAGACCCAACAGCGCACCAACTCGGATACTCTTTCTGTATCCTCGCAGATACCATATGTCGCCCCAGCAGGACCACCCCCCAGTGTGGGCGGACCAATCACCGCCAACTCTGAGCAAGTATGGGACTTATTATGTATTACCAAAGTGTACTTTTGTTTGCCTGTGTGAGTAACCCAGGGCATAGCAGCTCTGCTGATCAGAGGCAAAGCAATCTGTCGTGATTTGATTTACCAGACCATGTGACTGGAACACATTTGATTAGCGAGTATTTGTGCCGTGATCAGCTGAGGACTAGAGTAATGCAGGCATAACTTCTGTAACTTTGCAATGTTTATCCTGCAGATTGAAACCTTTATTTCTCTGACGTCCTAGTGGATGCTGGGACTCCGTAAGGACCATGGGGAATAGCGGCTCCGCAGGAGACAGGGCACAAAATAAAAGCTTAAGGATCAGGTGGTGTGCACTGGCTCCTCCCCCTATGACCCTCCTCCAAGCCTCAGTTAGATTTTTGTGCCCGGCCGAGAAGGGTGCAATCTAGGTGGCTCTCCTGAGCTGCTTAGAATAAAAGTTTAGTTTAGGTTTTTTTTATTTTCAGTGAGTCCTGCTGGCAACAGGCTCACTGCATCGTGGGACTAAGGGGAGAAGAAACGGACTCACCTGAGTGCAGAGTGGATCGGGTTTCTTAGGCTACTGGACATTAGCTCCAGAGGGACGATCACAGGTTCAGCCTGGATGGGTCACCGGAGCCGCGCCGCCGTCCCCCTTACAGAGCCAGAAGAGACGAAGAGGTCCGGTGAAATCGGCGGCAGAAGACATCCTGTCTTCAGACTAAGGTAGCGCACAGCACCGCAGCTGTGCGCCATTGCTCTCAGCACACTTCACACTCCGGTCACTGAGGGTGCAGGGCGCTGGGGGGGAGCGCCCTGAGACGCAATATAACAGTATATACCTTAGGTGGCAAAAAGAATACATCACATATAGCTCCTGGGCTATATGGATGTATTTTAACCCCTGCCATTTTTACACAAAAAAGCGGGAGATAAGGACGTCGTGAAGGGGCGGAGCCTATCTCCTCAGCACACAAGCGCCATTTTCCCTCACAGCTCCGCTGGAAGGACGGCTCCCTGACTCTCCCCTGCAGTCCTGCTTCAGAATCAGGGTAAAAAAGAGAAGGGGGGGCATTTTTGGCAGCAAATAACGAAATAACAGCAGCTATAAGGGAATAACACTTATATAAGGTTATCCCTGTATATATATATATATATAGCGCTGGGTGTGTGCTGGCAGACTCTCCCTCTGTCTCTCCAAAGGGCTAAGTGAGGTCCTGTCCTCTATCAGAGCATTCCCGGTGTGTGTGCTGTGTGTCGGTATGCGTGTGTCGACATGTATGAGGAGGAAAATGATGTGGAGGCGGAGCAGTTGCCTGTGTTGGTGATGTCACCCCCTAGGGAGTCGACACCTGACTGGATGATTGTATTTAAACAATTAAGTGATAATGTCAGCAATTTGCAAAAAACTGTTGACGACATGAGACAGCCGGCAAATCAATTAGTGCCTGTCCAGGCGTCTCAGACACCGTCAGGGGCGCTAAAACGCCCGTTACCTCAGTGGGTCGACACAGACCCTGACACAGATACTGAGTCTAGTGTCGACGGTGACGAGACAAACGTAATGTCCAGTAGGGCCACACGTTACATGATCACGGCAATGAAAGAGGCATTGAACCTTTCTGACACTACAAGTACCACAAAGAAGGGTATTATGTGGGGTGTGAAAAAACTACCAATAGTTTTTCCTGAGTCAGAGGAAATAAATGAGGTGTGTGATAAAGCGTGGGTTTCCCCCGATAAAAAACAGCTAATTTCTAAAAAATTATTAGCATTATATCCCTTCCCGCCAGAGGTTAGGGCGCGTTGGGAAACACCTCCTAGGGTAGATAAGGCGCTCACACGTTTATCTAAACAAGTAGCGTTACCGTCTCCTGATACGGCCACCCTCAAAGAACCAGCTGATAGAAGGCTGGAAAATATCCTGAAAAGTATATACACACATACTGGTGTTATACTGCGACCAGCAATCGCCTCAGCCTGGATGTGCAGTGCTGGAGTCGCATGGTCGGATTCCCTGACTGAGAATATTGATACCCTGGATAGGGACAATATTTTGTTAACTATAGAACATTTAAAGGATGCATTACTATATATGCGTGATGCACAGAGGGATATTTGCACCCTGGCATCAAGAGTAAGTGCTATGTCCATCTCTGCCAGAAGAGCGTTATGGACGCGACAGTGGTCAGGGGATGCGGATTCCAAACGGCACATGGAAGTATTGCCGTATAAAGGGGAGGAGTTATTTGGGGCTGGTCTATCGGACCTGGTGGCAACGGCTGGAAAATCCACCTTTTTACCCCAGGTCACTTCACATCAGCAGAAAAAGACACCGTCTTTTCAAACTCAGTCCTTTCGTTCCCATAAGTACAAGCGAGCAAAAGGCCACTCCTTTCTGCCCCGGGGCAGAGGAAGAGGAAAAAGACTGCACCATGCAGCCGCTTCCCAGGAGCAGAAGCCCTCCCCTGCTTCTGCCAAGTCTTCAGCATGACGCTGGGGCTTTACAAGCAGACTCGGATATGGTGGGGGCCCGTCTCAAGAATTTCAACGCGCAGTGGGCTCACTCGCAAGTGGATCCCTGGATTCTACAGGTAGTATCGCAGGGGTACAAACTGGAATTCGAGGCGTTTCCCCCTCGTCGGTTCCTGAAGTCTGCTTTACCAAAGTATCCCTCCGACAGGGAGGCTGTTTTGGAAGCCATTCACAAGCTGTATTCCCAGCAGGTGATAATCAAGGTACCCCTCCTGCAACAAGGAAAGGGGTATTATTCCACGCTGTTTGTGGTACCGAAGCCGGACGGCTCGGTGAGACCAATTTTAAATCTGAAATCCTTGAACACTTACATAAAAAGGTTCAAATTCAAGATGGAGTCACTCAGAGCAGTGATGGCGAACCTGGAAGAAGGGGACTATATGGTGTCTCTGGACATCAAAGATGCTTATCTCCACGTCCCAATATACCCTTCTCACCAAGGGTACCTCAGGTTTGTAGTACAAAACTGTCATTATCAGTTTCCGACGCTGCCGTTTGGATTGTCCACGGCACCTCGGGTCTTTACCAAGGTAATGGCCGAAATGATGATTCTTCTACGAAGAAAAGGCATTTTAATTATCCCTTACTTGGACGATCTCCTGATAAGGGCAAGATCCAGGGAACAGTTAGAAGTCGGAGTAGCACTATCTCAAGTAGTGTTACGTCAGCACGGGTGGATTCTAAATATTCCAAAATCGCAGCTGATTCCAACGACACGTCTACTGTTCCTAGGAATGATTCTGGACACAGTCCAGAAGAAGGTGTTTCTCCCGGAGGAGAAGGCCAGGGAGTTATCCGAGCTAGTCGGGAACCTCCTAAAACCAGGCCAGGTCTCAGTGCATCAGTGCACGAGGGTCCTGGGAAAAATGGTGGCTTCTTACGAAGCGATTCCATTCGGAAGATTCCATGCAAGAACGTTTCAGTGGGATCTACTGGACAAATGGTCCGGATCGCATCTGCAGATGCATCAGCGGATAACCCTGTCGCCAAGGACAAGGGTGTCTCTCCTGTGGTGGCTGCAGAGTGCTCATCTACTAGAGGGCCGCAGATTTGGCATTCAGGATTGGATCCTGGTAACCACGGATGCCAGCCTGAGAGGCTGGGGAGCAGTCACACAGGGAAGGAATTTCCAGGGCTTGTGGTCAAGCATGGAAACATCTCTTCATATAAACATTCTGGAACTAAGGGCCATTTACAATGCCCTAAGTCAAGCAAAACCTCTGCTTCAGGGTCAGGCGGTGTTGATCCAATCGGACAACATCACGTCAGTCGCCCACGTAAACAGACAGGGCGGCACGAGAAGCAGGAGGGCAATGGCAGAAGCTGCAAGGATTCTTCGCTGGGCGGAAAATCATGTGATAGCACTGTCAGCAGTGTTCATTCCGGGAGTGGACAACCGGGAAGCAGACTTCCTCAGCAGAGACGACCTTCACCCGGGAGAGTGGGGACTTCACCCAGAAGTCTTCCACCTGATTGTAAACCGTTGGGAAAAACCAAAGGTGGACATGATGGCGTCACGTCTAAACAAAAAACTGGACAGATATTGCGCCAGGTCAAGGGACCCTCAGGCAATAGCAGTGGACGCTCTGGTAACGCCGTGGGTGTACCAGTCAGTGTATGTGTTCCCTCCTCTGCCTCTCATACCAAAAGTACTGAGAATCATAAGAAGGAGAGGAGTAAGAACTATACTCGTGGTTCCGGATTGGCCAAGAAGGACTTGGTACCCGGAACTTCAAGAGATGCTCACGGACGAACCGTGGCCTCTACCTCTAAGAAAGGACCTGCTACTGCAGGGGCCTTGTCTGTTCCAAGACTTACCGCGGCTGCGTTTGACGGCATGGCGGTTGAACGCCGGATCCTGAGGGAAAAAGGCATTCCAGAAGAAGTCATCCCTACTCTGGTCAAAGCCAGGAAGGACGTAACCGCAAAACATTATCACCGCATTTGGCGTAAATATGTTGCGTGGTGTGAGGCCAAGAAGGCCCCTACAGAGGAATTTCAACTGGGTCGTTTCCTTCATTTCCTGCAAACAGGACTGTCTATGGGCCTAAAATTAGGGTCCATTAAGGTTCAAATTTCGGCCCTGTCGATTTTCTTCCAGAAAGAACTGGCTTCAGTACCTGAAGTTCAGACATTTGTAAAAGGGGTGCTGCACATACAGCCTCCTTTTGTGCCTCCAGTGGCACCTTGGGATCTCAATGTGGTGTTGAGTTTTCTAAAGTCACATTGGTTTGAACCACTTTCCACTGTGGACTTAAAATATCTCACATGGAAGGTATCGATGCTGTTAGCCTTGGCTTCAGCCAGGCGTGTGTCAGAATTAGCGGCTTTATCATATAAAAGCCCTTACTTAATTTTTCATTCTGACAGGGCGGAATTGAGGACTCGTCCTCAATTTCTACCTAAGGTGGTTTCTGCATTTCACATGAACCAACCTATTGTGGTACCTGCGGCTACCAGGGACTTAGAGGACTCTAAGTTGCTTGACGTTGTCAGGGCCTTGAAATATATGTTTCCAGGACGGCTGGAGTCAGAAAATCTGACTCGCTGTTTATCCTGTATGCACCCAACAAGCTGGGTGCTCCTGCTTCTAAGCAGACGATTGCTCGTTGGATTTGTAGTACAATTCAGCTTGCACATTCTGTGGCAGGATTGCCACAGCCAAAATCAGTAAAAGCCCATTCCACAAGGAAAGTGGGCTCATCTTGGGCGGCTGCCCGAGGGGTCTCGGCTTTACAACTTTGCCGAGCAGCTACTTGGTCAGGGGCAAACACGTTTGCTAAATTCTACAAATTTGATACCCTGGCTGAGGAGGACCTGGAGTTCTCTCATTCGGTGCTGCAGAGTCATCCGCACTCTCCCGCCCGTTTGGGAGCTTTGGTATAATCCCCATGGTCCTTACGGAGTCCCAGCATCCACTAGGACGTCAGAGAAAATAAGATTTTACTTACCGATAAATCTATTTCTCGTAGTCCGTAGTGGATGCTGGGCGCCCATCCCAAGTGCGGATTGTCCAATACTTGTACATAGTTATTGTTACAAAAATCGGGTTATTATTGTTGTGAGCCATCTTTTCAGAGGCTCCTCTGTTATCATGCTGTTAACTGGGTTCAGATCACAAGTTGTACGGTGTGATTGGTGTGGCTGGTATGAGTCTTACCCGGGATTCAATATCCTTCCTTATTATGTACGCTCGTCCGGGCACAGTATCCTAACTGAGGCTTGGAGGAGGGTCATAGGGGGAGGAGCCAGTGCACACCACCTGATCCTTAAGCTTTTATTTTGTGCCCTGTCTCCTGCGGAGCCGCTATTCCCCATGGTCCTTACGGAGTCCCAGCATCCACTACGGACTACGAGAAATAGATTTATCGGTAAGTAAAATCTTATTTTCTCATACGTCCTAGAGGATGCTGGGGATGACATCAAGACCATGGGGTATAGATGGGATCCGCAGGAGACATGGGCACTCTAAAGACTTTTCATTGGGTGTGAACTGGCTCCTCCCTCTATGCCCCTCCTCCAGACCTCAGTTTTAGAAATGTGCCCAGGTCGACTGGATGCACTCTGAGGAGCTCTACTGAGTTTCTCTGAAAAGACTTGTTAGGTTTTTTATTTTCAGGGAGATCTGCTGGCAACAGACTTCCTGCTTCGTGGGACTGAGGGGGCAGAAGCAGAACCAACTTCCTCAGAGTTTCATGGCTCTGCTTCTGGCTGACAGGACACCATTAGCTCCTGAAGGGAACTGAACGCTAGCCGTGTCTAGATGCTCACTCCCACAGCACGCCGTCACCCCCCTCACAGAGCCAGAAGACAGGCGAGTATGAGAAGATTGAACTTCAATCAGGTAAGTGACGGCTGAGGTACGACGCGGCTGGCGGGAGCGCAGGGCGCCATTGCTGCCCACACACACACAGGCACTGCAGGGTGCAGGGCGCGTGGGGGCGCCCTGGGCAGCAAAGTACCTCTAGAAACTGGCTAAAAGGTGGCATAAGATGCCCAGGCACAGCCCTACCCCTGCCAGTATAAATATTACAAACCGTCTCTGAGGTAAAAAGGGCGGAGCTTCTTCCTCAGGCAGCCAGCACACTGCTCAGCGCCATTTTCTCGCTCTCTCTCCTCAGGCTGCAGAGATATAGCTGGTCCTCCTCCACTTCTGACTACAAGTATTCAGGGTGTAAATAAGGGGGGCACAAAGCAGTTTGGGTGCTTTACAAATGTGTTTAACTGTGTAAAGAGCGCTGCATGTCAGTGGGCATTCTGTGTTCACAGACATTAATTACAGGCGCTGGGGTTGTGAGCTGGCTGCTCCTATACTGTGTCCCTCTGACAGATTTTACTGTGGGTCTGTCCCCAAATAAGTCCCAGTGTGTCTGTGAGTGCTGTACAAGTGTGAGGCGTATCTGAGGCAGGGAGTTCCTCCCCGGAGGAAGTCATTTTAGGGACACAGAATTGTAATGTGGTGGCGCTACCAGCACACCAAGAGCCTGCATGGGGGAAAGAGCTATGTGACAGTATGCATCTGATTAACCGTAGATTGGATAAGTCTGAATCTAAGGCTGCATGCTGGAGAAAATCTGTGGAAGATGTGATTTTTCAGGATGCTGTTATTCCTTATGCGGGCGGCCCCTCTGGGTCACATAAGAGACCATTTGCAAATGTTGTAAACACTGATACCGACACTGATTCTGATTCTTGTGTCGACGATAGTGAATCCAGAGAGATAGATCATAAATTAGCAAAAAGTATACAATATATGATTGTGGCTATAAGGGACGTGTTGGAGGTTACAGAAAGCACTCCTGTACCTCAGGAGAAAGCTTATTTATGTAAGGAAAAGAAATCCAAAGTCACGTTCCCTCCTTCACACAAACTAAATGCTCTGTTTGAAGGGATGTGGGTGAATCCTGATAAAAAATTTCGTATTCCCAAAAGGATTCACATAGCTTTTCCTTTCCCGGTTGAAGACAGGAAAAAATGGGAGTCACCCCCTGTGTTAGACAGTGCACTTTCCAGGTTGACAAGGAAGGTAATTCTCCCTGCTCCTGGCACGGCTTCTCTTAAAGAGCCGTCAGACCGCAAAATGGAAACGACATTGAAATCCATTTATGTTACCAATGGTACACTGCTCAGGCCCACTATTGCCTGCGCATGGGTGAGTCGCGCTATTGAAAAATGGTCAGAAAGCGTGTCATCAGAAATAGACACGATTGATAAAGATGAGATACTCCTTAAGTTAGGGAATATCAAGGACGCTGCCGCCTACATGCTGGAAGCAATGAAGGATATTGGACTCTTGAGTTCACAAGCCGCTACCATGGCAGTATCGGCTAGGCGGGCCTTATGGATTCGCCAGTGGAACGCGGATGCAGATTCCAAAAGAAACATGGAGGCTCTCCCATATAAAGGTGAGGCCTTATTTGGCGATGGCCTGGATGCGTTAGTCTCGGCGGCTACCGCAGGTAAGTCAACATTTTTGCCCTCTGCGCCTGCACCGGAAAAAAGACCTATCACCCGCAAATGCAGTCCTTTCGGCCCAATAAATACAAAAAGACGAGAGGTTTCCCTTCTTTGCAGGTAGGGGAAGGGGAAAGAAGCCCACACCGACTCCAGGTTCCCAAGAGCAAAAGTCTACCCCTAATTCTGCCAAATCCCCTCATGACGCTGGAACTCCCTTGCGGGAGGCCGCTCGGGTGGGGACACGTCCTCAGCCAGGATTGGATTCTATCTGGCCTGGACCCCTGAGTGTTGCAAATAGTATCCCAGGGATACAAACTAGAGTTTCAAGACGTTCCCCCATGCCGATTTTTCAAATCGACCTTGCCAGCTTCTCCGCCAGAGAGAGAAGCAGTAACAGCGGCAATCCAAAAATTATGTCAAGACCAGGTCATAGTCCTGGTACCGTTGTCACAACAAGGGCGGGGTTTTTATTCACGCCTCTTTGTTGTTCCGAAGCCGGACGGCTCGGTCAGACCGATCTTAAATCTGTAAGATCTGAATTTCTTCCTGAAAAGGTTCAAGTTCAAGATGGAATCACTGCGGGCGGCGATTGCCAGTCTGGAGGAGGGGGACTACTTGGTGTTGGTGGACATAAAGGATGCTTACCTGCATGTTCCCATTTATCCTCCTCACCAGGCTTATCTGAGATTCGCGATTCAGGATTGCCATTACCAATTCAAGACGTTACCTTTCGGTCTCTCCACGGCGCCGAGGGTATTCACCAAGGTGATGGCGGAGATGATGGTCCTCCTTCGTCAGAAAGGAGTCGATATAATCCCTTATCTGGACGACCTCCTGATAAAGGCGAGATCCAGGGAGCAGTTATTACAAAACATATCCCTCTCCCTGTCAATACTCCAACAACACGGGTGGATCATAAATTACCCAAAGTCACAGTTGGAACCGACGACAAGGTTGTCTTTCCTTGGGATGATTCTGGACACAGAAGTTAAGAGAGTATTTCTTTCGCTGGAAAAGGCTCTGGAAATCCAGAAAATGGTAAAACAGATATTGAAACCATCAAGTGTGTCGATCCATCAGTGCATTCGGTTGTTGGGGAAGATGGTGGCGGCCTACGAGACCATACAGATTGGCAGGTTCCATGCCAGAGTATTCCAGTGGGACCTGTTGGACAAATGGTCGGGTCACACCTACACATGCACAGAAAGATAATCCTGTCGTTAAAAACCAGGATTTCGCTCCTGTGGTGGTTGCACAGCTCTCACCTGCTAGAGGGACGCAGGTTCGGGATTCAGGACTGGGTCTTAGGAACCACGGATGCAAGTCTCCGAGGCTGGGGAGCAGTCTCTCAGGGAGAAAACTTCCAGGGACGTTGGTCACAACAGGAAGCCTGCCTTCACATAAACGTTCTGGAGCTAAGAGCCATTTACAACGGCCTTCAACAAGCGGTACATCTTCTTCAAGACCGTCCCGTGCAGATCCAGGCGGACAAATGTAACAGCAGTCGCATACATAAACAGGCAGGGCAGAACGAAAAGCAGAGCGGCAGAAAAACATCTACAAGCTCTGTCGGCAATATTCATTCCGGGAGTAGACAACTGGGAAGCAGACTTCCTCAGCAGACACGATCTCCATCCAGGAGAGTGGGGCCTCCACCAAGAAGTCTTCGCAGAGGTGACAAGCCTTCGGGGATTTCTTCAAATAGACATGATGGCATCTTGTCTCAACAAGAAGCTTCAGAGATACTGTTCCAGGTCGAGAGACCCTCAAGCAGTAGCAGTGGATGCACTGGTGACCCAGTGGGTGTTTCCGTCAGTGTATGTTTTCCCTCCACTTCCGCTGATCCCAAAAGTACTCCGGATCATAAGAAAGACAAGGGTTCGAGCAATTTTCATTGCCCCAGACTGGCCAAGAAGGGCTTAGTACCAGATCTTCAGCATTTACTCATAGGAGATCGTCGGCCTCTTCCTCCTCGGGAGGACTTGATGCAGCAGGGGTCGTGTGTGTACGAAGACTAACCGCGGCTACGTTTGACGGCATGGCTGTTGTGCGCCGTATCCTAGCCAAGAAGGGTATTCCTAAGGAGGTCATCCCCACCCTTATTCAGGCCAGGAAGGGAGTAACGTCAAAACATTACCACCGTATTTGGAGAAAATATGTGTCTTGGTATGAATTCAAGAAAGCTCCTACGGAAGCGTTTCACTTAGGACGTTTTCTCCATTTTTTGCAGGATGGTGTGGAGGTGGGCCTACGATTGGGATCAATCAAGGTCCAGATTTCGGCCTTGTCAGTGTTCTTCCAAAAACAATTGGCCTCTCTTCCAGAGGTTCAGACCTTCGTGAAAGGGGTTCTGCACATCCAGCCTCCAGTGGCACCATGGGACCTTAACGTGGTATTGCAGTTCCTTCAATCGGATTGGTTTGAGCCTCTACAAAAGATAGAGTTGAAGTTTCTCACTTGGAAAGTGGTGATGCTTTTGGCATTGGCATCCGCAAGGTGGGTGTCTGAATTGGGGGGCCTCGTCTCACAAGAGCCCTTACCTGATTTTCCATGAAGATAGGGCAGAGTTGCGAACTCGACAACATTTTCTTCCTATGGTGGTTTCTGCTTTTCACATAAACCAACCTATTGTGCTGCCAGTAGTTACTGACACATTCACTGATTCAAAGTCTCTAGATGTGGTTAGAGTGTTGAAAATCTATGTTGCTAGAACAGCTCATATACGGAAAACAGAGACTGTTTGTCCTGTATGATCACAACAAGTTTGGCTGTCCTGCTTCCAAGCAGACTATTGCACATTGGATTAGAAATACGATTCAGCAAGCTCATACTACGGCTGGATTGCCGTTACCGACGTCGGTAAAGACCCACTCCACTAGGAAGGTGGGCTCATCCTGGGCGGCTGCCCGGGGGGGTCTCGGCATTACAACTTTGCCGAGCAGCTACTTTGTCGGGGTCAAACACATTTGCTAAGTTCTACAAGTTTGACACCTTGGCCGATGAGGACCTAAAGTTTGGTCAATCGGTGCTGTAGGGTCATCTGCACTCTCCCGCCCGTACTGGAGCTTTGGTATAGACCCCATGGTCTTGATGTCGTCCACAGCATCCTCTAGGACGTATGAGAAAATAGGATTTTGATAACCTACCGGTAAATCCTTTTCTCCTAGTCCGTAGAGGATGCTGGGCGCCCGTCCCAGTGCGTACTTTACCTGCAGTTTAGTTATTACAGTTACACAAGTTGTGTTATCTTGGTTTCAGCATGTTGCTGCAATTAGTTCATGCCTGTTGGCGTGTGTTATGTTGAATGCCATGTGTGCGGCATGGTTGAGGGTGTGAGTTGGTAGATATTTCACCACTAGTCAAGTAATTCCTTTCCTCGAAATGTCAGTCTCCCTGGGCACAGTTCCTACAACTGAGGTCTGGAGGAGGGGCATAGAGGGAGGAGCCAGTTCACACCCAATGAAAAGTCTTTAGAGTGCCCATGTCTCCTGCGGATCCCGTCTAAACCCCATGGTCTTGATGTCGTCCCCAGCATCCTCTACGGACTAGTAGAAAAGGATTTATCGGCAGGTTATCAAAATCCTATTTTATTTATTTTTTTCTTTTCCCAACCGGTTGGTGACATGACGTACTCATAATGCCTGCTTACATCTCCAGATTGGCCGCCTGAGAAGCGAGCTCGATATCGTCCGTGGCAACACGAAAGTCATGTCCGAGATGCTGACGGAGATGACTCCTGGCCAGGAAGATGCCTCTGATCTAGAGCTCCTACAGGTATGGGTTTCTGTAGCCTTGTTCAGGGGGGGTGAAAGGACAGCAGTGAGGGGTGTTTTTCTCTTGTGCCCCTCTATCTCTCCTGAGACTTTACTGCTCTGATCTCAGGCGCTGTTTGCTGGTCTATTAATAGTGTTATAAGCCGGTGGAGAAGAGAGAGCGTGGCAGCTCTTGTGGATTTTGCAGAACCCCCTCTCCTTTCCATACAGATTCTTTTTGTGTTTACGACTTTATAAATGGGGGAATTTTACAGCAATTACTAATTTGCCTAATTACAATGCTCTACGCTTTTTAGCAAAAAATTGGGAATATTAACTATAAAATAGAATTGTGCGTGGCGATCAGGCAAGAGATATGGCTGAACATGGCTTGTAAGACAATCGGTCAGTGGAACACTAGGGATTCCTTATAGAAAGAATGCGTTTGGAAGCTGGGTTTTATATGCAGTGCGTCTCTCTAGGACCTGAACAGGACGTGCAGAGCGATGCAGCAGAGGATCGTGGAGCTCCTCTCCCGTGTGTCCAATGAGGAGGTGACTGAGGAACTGCTTCATGTTAATGATGACTTGAATAACGTCTTCCTCCGTTATGAAAGGTGAACGACCGCAGATTCTAGTCCTCCATTTCTGGCTATTGGAGTTATTGCTTGTATAGCGGCGCTGGGTGTGGTATGTTAGGTAGATTAGACTTAGGTCAACAGTGTCCAGGTCGACAGTAAGTAGGTTGACATGGTTTCTAGGTCGACAGGGACTCTAGGTCGACATGAGGAAAGGTCGACATAAGTGTTTTTCCTTCTTTTTTTGGGGGGGTGTTTTTCTCCGTACAGTGACCGGGAACCCCAATTAGTGCATCGTATTCGCCTGCCCAATTATAGTCCACGTGGATCGTAAAGTATGAAAGTTCAAAAAATGAAGAGAAAAAAATGTGAAAAACTCATGTCGACCTAGAACAATAGTGGTCGACCTAGACAGTGTCAACCTACTTACTGTCGACCTAAAGACCGGATCCCAGCGGCGCTATGTTGTGATATGAAAAACAGCTATATTACATGTCCCACAGCACCTGCTCTGCGCATCAAACACACTGAGGTCTGACTTGGCTAGAGACCATGGAAGTCCCACCTCCCTAAGTTGTACCCCCATGTGTCCGTCATCAGACCTTAGTGTGCCCTTTTCTAGAGACCGCATGGGCAGTTTTTTTTTTTTTTTGGTCTGTAAAACCTTAAGGTATGCACTGTGTATAGATGAAGCAGCTTTAGCATGGTAGTGATTGGATGTGCTGATTGCTTGCATTAACCACACTTGTCCCAGGCTGAGTAAGTGCTAACTAGCAATGAAGACGTTAAGGTGGCGGCCCGAGGATTTTTTTTGGTCCTAGGATGGTTATATTCACTCACATCCCAATCTTCTCTAGGAACTGCGTAGGCCCATTTTGGATGTACCATGGAAAACTGTTGATTGGGCCTACTCTTCTCTTCCAAACTAAAAAGGGAGGTCCCCCAGATGGACAATAGTGTGGGTGAGGAATTGGGTAGGACACATTGGGGTCGATTCAATTCGGCAACTTAAGAATAGCGCCGGGAATTAGCTCCCGACGCTATTCAATTCAGCTGCTAGTGACCCGCAATTGTCGGGAATTCTTCTCTCATCCCCGGGGGATGAGAGAAGAAACCCGACAAAAGTGCTGCCTCGCGCCGGGGAGTTAAGTCTGAGAATGCCCGTTCTCCCGACAATTCAACCTGTTTAGTCGGCGAGAACGGGACATCGCCGACTTAACTGGAGCTGAATTGAATAGCGTCGGGAGCTAATTCCCGGCGCTATTCTTAAGTTGCCGAATTGAATCGACCCCATTGGCTAGTTTGTGTGTTACACATGTGCTGTACTAGCCACTGAAACAGCCTGGGTATTATGTGGAGCTTTTCCAGCAGCGTGTTTCTTGGCAGGAAAAATGTTCTAAGAGTGTCTCTTGTTTACAGATTTGAACGCTACAGGACTGGCCGCACTGCTCAGAACACTAACGGGGTATGTCATTATCGGCGAGTGGTTATCCTCTTTTCTTAGAGAAACACAAGATTTCTTAACACAGTTGACTGTCACCTACAGAAAGCTGGAGGCAGCCATTTTGTGGGCTGGAGTAGTATGTAGAAAATGTCATGTCACTGGCTCCTAGTGATAGATGATGGGCATGAATCAATCAACAAAATGGCTGCCTCCACTGTGAGTCCACTATACGCCAAACTAGAGATAATTTGTTGTCCCTTGCTGTAAGCTGTAGTGACTGCTCTACACCTTGTTGTCCTCTGCCTTCCACCTTATTCCTCCTTCTGTCCATGTCTAAAGAACATGGCTGCCAGTCTGCCTGGATGGATCACAGCACAGCATCCTGGGCAGAGTTTGTGCTGCCTCACAGTGGCTCTATCCATTCTATAACACAGGGCATGAAGACAGCGATTACTTCAGTGGTGGTCTTAGGCCAAGGCCAAGCCTGGCTGTATACTACAGCCATATTATAAAGGAAATGTACTGTCATATTGTTCCATCTCTAGGAGGGGACTGACTGTAGAGCTGGTCGGTTACCCCAAAGACACCTCTCCCCAATAACTTTGTGTTGTCTACCACAGTGGTCAGTATTAAGCATTCATTACATGGATAAACAGCCAGGCAGGGAGGAGCATAGAGGGTAAATGTATCACAAGCCATAATGTAGGTAGAATGGTCTACGTTCAGTGCAGAATGTAGTATTGGGACCACTCAGCTCCTCTAACAGGGGTAGTGTGTAGAGGTATCAGATTACGTGAGGTATTGTATATTACCACCAGGCACTGTGTGACGTTATATGGTATCTCAGAGTAGTATGTACTAGCATAGAGTAGAATATACTATATCAGAGCAGTATACTGAGACCCAGGACATTATATCGTATAACAGAGCAACATGCAGTGCCACAGGGCATTATATTCTATCACAGAGCAACATGCATTGCCACAGGGCATTATATGAAATCACAGCAACATGCAGTGCCACAGGGCATTATATTCTATCACAGAGCAACATGCAGTGCCACAGGGCATTATATGAAATCACAGAGCAACATGCAGTGCCACAGGGCATTATATGAAATCACAGAGCAGTATGCAGTGCCACAGGGCATTATATCCTATCACAGAGCAACATGCAGTGCCACAGGGCATTATATGAAATCACAGAGCAGTATGCAGTGCCACAGGGCATTATATCCTATCACAGAGCAACATGCAGTGCCACAGGGCATTATATCCTATCACAGAGCAACATGCAGTGTCACAGGAAATTATATCCTATCACAGAGCAACATGCAGTGCCACAGGGTATTATATCCTATCACAGATCAGTGGTGCCACAGGGCATTATATCCTTTGACAGAGCAGTATGCAGTGCCACAAGCATTATTTCATATTACAGAGCAGTGTGCAGTGCCACAGAACATTATGAATTTATGATAGATCAGTGCCGTGTGTAGTGAAGCAGGGCGTTATGATATATCAGCAGTATGCAATGATGCAGGGCATTATATGATATATCGGAGCAGTGTACAGTGGTGCAAGGCATTATATGATAGATCAGAGCAGTGTGCAGCGACGCAGGGCGTTATGATATATCAGCAGTATGCAATGATGCAGGGCATCATAGGATATAAGTACAGTGATGCTGGAAATTATGATATATCAGCAGTATGCAGTGATGAAGGACATTTTATATGATATGTCAGAACAGTGTGTAGTGATGCAGGGCATTGCATATCAAAGCAGTGTGTAGTGACACAGGACATTATAGGATGTCGGAGCAGTGTACAGTGATGCCGGGGATTATATGATATATTAGAGCAGTGTATAGTGGTGTAGAGCAGTATATGATATACTGTATTACAGCACCCCGCATAACTGGTGTCTAAATGAATTTTCATGTAGACATTGTGTTTGTACATGTAACATTCTCTAGAATAAGTTGTCAGACGGAAGCTGATTGGACAGTCTGCACCATATATAGTCTAGACGGCTGCATGGTGCACTAGTATGCAACGGGTTACGGTCAATAGGTCGACATGGTCTAGGACAGTGATGGCTAACCTTGACACTCCAGCTGTTGTTGAACTACACATCCCAGCATGCTCTGCACCAGTTTTAGCATGGCCAAATAGCAAAACTGATGCAGGGCATGCTGGGATGTGTAGTTCAACAGCTGGAGTGTCAAGGTTAGCCATCACTGGTCTAGGATATTGAAAAAGGTCAACATGAGTTTTGTTCACTTTATTTTTTTTATTTCTCTGACGTCCTAGTGGATGCTGGGGACTCCGTAAGGACCATGGGGAATAGACGGGCTCCGCAGGAGACTGGGCACACTATAAGAAAGATTTGGTACTACCTGGTGTGCACTGGCTCCTCCCTCTATGCCCCTCCTCCAGACCTCAGTTAGATTTCTGTGCCCGGCCGAGCTGGATGCACACTAGGGGCTCTCCTGAGCTCCTAGAAAGAAAGTATATGTTAGGTTTTTTATTTTACAGTGAGACCTGCTGGCAACAGGCTCACTGCAACGAGGGACTAACTGGAGAAGAAGCGAACCTACCTGCTTGCAGCTAGCTTGGGCTTCTTAGACTACTGGACACCATTAGCTCCAGAGGGATCGACCGCAGGACCCGTCCTTGGTGTTCGTTCCCGGAGCCGCGCCGCCGTCCCCCTTACAGAGCCAGAAGCAAGAAGATGGTCCGGAAAATCGGCGGCAGAAGACTTCAGTCTTCACCAAGGTAGCGCACAGCACTGCAGCTGTGCGCCATTGCTCCTCATGCACACTTCACACTCCGGTCACTGAGGGTGCAGGGCGCTGGGGGGGGGGGGCGCCCTGAGCAGCAACAAAATCACCTTGGCTGGCAAAATAACCACAATATATAGCCCCAGAGGCTATATATGTGGTAATTACCCCTGCCAGAATACAGAAAAAAGCGTGAGAAAATTCAGCCGAAAAAGGGGTGGAGCCATCTCCCTCAGCACACTGGTGCCATTTCTCCTTCACAGTTCCGCTGGAAGGAAGCTCCCTGACTCTCCCCTGCAGTCTACACTACAGAAAAGGGTAAAAAAGAGAGGGGGGGCACAAATTTGAGGCGCAGTAAATATTATAGCAGCTATAGGGGACATAATTCAGTTAGTCCCTGCATTATATAGCGCTCTGGTGTGTGCTGGCATACTCTCTCTCTGTCTCCCCAAAGGGCTTTTGTGGGGTCCTGTCTCCTTTAAGAGCATTCCCTGTGTGTGTGTCTGTACGGCTGTGTCGACATGTTTGATGAGGAGACTTATGTGGAGGCGGAGCAGATGCCTATAAATGTGATGTCACCCCCTGCGGGGCAGACACCTGAGTGGAGGGACTTATGGAAGGAATTACGTGCAAGTGTCGACTCCTTACATAAAAAATTTGACGACATGCCAAATGCGGGACAGCCGGCTTCTCAGCTCGTGCCTGCCCAGGCAATTCAAAGGCCATCAGGGGCTCTAAAACGCCCACTACCTCAGATGGCAGACACAGATGTCGACACGGATACTGATACCAGTGTCGACGACGATGAGTCAAATTTAATGTTCACTAGGGCCATTCGTTGCATGATTGAGGCAATGAAAGAGGTTTTACACATTTCTGATATAAACCCAGGTACCTCAAAAAAGGGTATTATGTTTGGGGAGAAAAAGCTACCAATAGTTTCTCTGACGTCCTAGTGGATGCTGGGAACTCCATAAGGACCATGGGGAATAGCGGCTCCGCAGGAGACTGGGCACAAAAAGTAAAAGCTTTAGACTAGCTGGTGTGCACTGGCTCCTCCCCCTATGACCCTCCTCCAAGCCTCAGTTAGATTTTTGTGCCCGAACGAGAAGGGTGCAAGCTAGGTGGCTCTCCTGAGCTGCTTAGAAGTAAAAGTTTAAATAGGTTTTTTATTTTCAGTGAGTCCTGCTGGCAACAGGCTCACTGCATCGTGGGACTAAGGGGAGAAGAAGCGAACTCACCTAACTGCAGAGTGGATTGGGCTTCTTGGCTACTGGACATTAGCTCCAGAGGGACGATCACAGGTTCAGCCTGGATGGGTCCCGGAGCCGCGCCGCCGGCCCCCTTACAGAGCCAGAAGAGCGAAGAGGTCCGGAGAAAGCGGCGGCAGAAGACGTTCCGGTCTTCAAATAAGGTAGCGCACAGCACTGCAGCTGTGCGCCATTGCTCTCAGCACACTTCACACTCCGGTCACTGAGGGTGCAGGGCGCTGGGGGGGAGCGCCCTGAGACGCAATAAAAACGATATAAAAACCTTATATGGCTAAAAAAAATGCATCACATATAGCTCCTGGGCTATATGGATGCATTTATCCCCTGCCAGTTTCCTGAAAAAAGCGGGAGAAAAGGCCGCCGTGAAGGGGGCGGAGCCTTTCTCCTCAGCACACAAGCGCCATTTTCTTTCACAGCTCCGCTGGAAGGACGGCTCCCTGACTCTCCCCTGCAGTCCTGCACTACAGAAACAGGGTAAAACAGAGAGGGGGGCACTATTGGCAGCTAATATATAAATACAGCAGCTATAACAGGGAGTAACACTTATATAAGGTTATCCCTGTGTGTATATATGTATGTGTGTATATATGTATGTATGTGTGTGTGTGTGTATATATATATATATATATATATATATATATATATATATATATATATATATATATATAGCCAAAAGAAAGAGGCGGCACTCCCAGCGTTTTTCAATAGTGCAAAACATTTATAGTCACGAACGACGTTTCGGGGGATCTCACCCCGTCATCAGGATAACAGTGCAATGTGCATGAACAAACATTTATACTTACCTGCTACTCGTGTCTTTCCTGACGCCGGCTGCAGCCCACGGACGCCCGCACCGACTTCCGGATCCAGGGCCCTGACGTCACCGGAACCCGCGAGGTCACGTGAGCCCACACCAGGCAGTCTGGAGGAAACGAACAGCAGGAGTTTACATGTTGCCATAGTGACAAGATCCAAACCAGTGAGCATGTACTTAAGATGTGGGGTAACAAGCCCCACAATGAAACAGTGTAAAACCACAATCAAATAGAATAAAATTACATAGTGATAACAAACAACATGATGAAGCACACACTGCGAGCTATAAAAACAATAAATCTTAGAACTGAATAATAATAGATCCGGAACATAACATAACTGTATGCGTTGTGCGACAAATTCATAACCCATTTAAAAGGTACTACCACATGATTAAATACTTATAATGTGTGCTGACTACTGAGTCATAACAGCAATGGGGTACATGAATGAAACGTCAAGCGAGCTGGATAAAAATGATCTTGTGCAAATAAGCAGAAATGCAGCATAAAAACTATACTTAGTTAAGAGGCAATGGACATTATTAAGATGGTTAAACTTATTTAAATGAACGCAGACAAACTTAAAGATTCATTCAGTCCCCTGGGGTTCACGGTATCAAGAGTGTAGATCCACCAGGCCTCTAATTGTAATAGCTTCTTTCCCCTGTCGCCTCCTCGCAGAGACTTGGGTACCTGTGCAATCATTCTATATCTTAATGCCGCCAGACTATGTCTAGCCTGCGCAAAGTGCCTGGCCACAGCCTGATCACTGGTGCCAGACACCAATGCTGCCCTGATGGCAGTTCTATGTTGGGCAATCCTTTCCTTGAATTGCCTTTCTGTCTTGCCCACGTAGTGCAATCCACACGGGCAAGACAGAAGATACACCACAAACTTCGAGGTACAGGATAAGGCTGGCTTGATAAAGAATACCTTCCCAGAGAATGGGTGATTAAACTTATCACCTACAATCAGTGCACTGCACGTCGTGCACCCTGTGCATCTAAAACAACCTCCTTTCCTAGATAAGAAATGCTGCTGTTTAGGTGGCCCCATCCCCGTTATATCTGTGCGGACCACACGATCTTTGATATTGGGACCTCTAGTGAAACTAGGTAGGAGCCGTGAATTATGTAGTGAAGGCAATTCAGGCTCCGAGTTAATGATGGGCCAGAGCTGTTTGGCCCTTTTGCAGGTATATTTGCTTTTGCTGGTATAACGATTGACCCAAGGGACTAATGACTTGGCTTCTGTGCTAGATTCTTTTTGTTTCAATAATGTAGGGCGATCCAATGACAGAGCCCTCATTTTGGCCTGTTTAAGCAACTTCTGTGGATATCCTCGTTCAAGGAATTTAGAGGCCATTATGTCAATTTGAGCCTCTCTATCCTTGGCATCACTGGAGATCCGACAGGCTCTAATAAATTGGGAAAAAGGTAAACTGTCAATGGTCGCAACAGGATGAAAGCTATTGTGTTGTAGGAGGGTGTTGCGGTCTGTAGGTTTTACAAACAGACTGGTACGTAAACGTCCCTCAACAATACTGATGTCTACATCAAGAAAATGTACCCTCTCAGTACTGATATTTGCTGTCAACTTGGCTGGACAGGGAGAAGCATTGTGAGCTGATATAATCTTCTGTAGCCCCTCAATGCTACCCGTCCAGAACAGAAGAATATCGTCTATATATCTAAAATACTTAAATACATAGCTTTGAACAGAGGGTTCTGAAAAAAACAGTTTACTTTCAACAACATGCATAAATAAATTAGCATACGAGGGGGCCACCCGGCTCCCCATCGCACATCCTGCTTGTTGCAAAAAGAAACTCCCATCATATAAGAAAAAATTATGCCTTAATGTAAACTCCAATAGCTTCATAAAGAAGCCTGTTTCAGGTCCCTCATACAGTGGGTTATCATAAATCAATTCATGCACAGCCGCCAGGCCTAGATCATGAGGAATACAAGTATATAAACTTGTGACATCAATACTTGCTAATATCATATCTGATGGTAATGGGCCAATATCCTCAAATTCTCTTAAAAGTGACGATGTGTCTTTAAGGTGCGTTCTAGTGCCCTGAACCACTGGCTGCAAAAAGAAATCCAGAAAGCTAGCTACAGGTTCACACAGCGACCCCCTGGCCGATATAATCGGTCTGCCAGGGGGGCGCTGCGGATCCTTGTGTAGCTTAGGGATAATGTAAAAAATTGGAACAACAGGAAATGCTTTACACAGGAATGCCTTAGTATCAGCATCTATAACACCGTCATGCAGTCCGTTCTGTAAAATGCCCAACAACTCTTTCTTAAATCTCTCAGTTGGGTCTGCAGACAATTTGCAGTACGTGTTGGCATCTTCCAACAGCCTAAGACATTCCTGTTTATAAAAACTAAGGTCCATGACCACCACGGCTCCCCCCTTATCCGCTCCCCTGATGATGATATCTTGACGTTTACTTAAGTCATTCAAAGCGGATCTTTCATCCCTTGAAAGATTATGATGGATATAGGGGGCCATTGCAGGGGGTTCCTGGGTGCAGGTATCCAAAAGCCTATGGAATGTCCGGACTGAAGGATTGAATGACTGTGGGTCAAAAGTTGAAGCTGGTTTAAACTTCTTGACTACCTGTAAGTCATCCAAGGCGCCTGTCTCATTCCCATCAGTCATTCCACTAAGTCCTTTATTTTTATTCTTATTTTTATCAAAAAATTCTCTAATTTTAAGTTTTCTATGAAACCTAAAATTATCCACCTTCCACTGAAAGTCTTGATGAAAATGTGTCGGCACAAAGCTGAGACCCTTAGCCAACACCTGTGTCTCAGCTTTAGTCAAAGGGTGGCTAGATAGATTAAATATTAGGTCCTGCGACCCCTCGGCGGCTTGTTTGCGCCTCTGCCTTTCCGCCTGCCTCCCCCTTCTCGTGCGTTTATTCTTGACCCGGCCTTGTAGGCTCGGGTATCCACACCTAAAGGGACACTTTTTGAAGCCTGTGCTGCTTCACTATCACTGGCTGAAGTGCTGGAGTAGGTGGTGGCTCTCTGTCCTCTGGTTTTAGTAAAGTGCATGGTACATGTAAACTCCTGCTGTTCGTTTCCTCCAGACTGCCTGGTGTGGGCTCACGTGACCTCGCGGGTTCCGGTGACGTCAGGGCCCTGGATCCGGAAGTCGGTGCGGGCGTCCGTGGGCTGCAGCCGGCGTCAGGAAAGACACGAGCAGCAGGTAAGTATAAATGTTTGTTCATGCACATTGCACTGTTATCCTGATGACGGGGTGAGATCCCCCGAAACGTCGTTCGTGACTATAAATTTTTTGCACTATTGAAAAACGCTGGGAGTGCCGCCTCTTTCTTTTGGCTATATTGGGATTTATCGTCTCATGGAGGGCACCCCAGCTAGTTATCCAGAGGTGTCGCTGTTCCTTTGAGTGCCGGGTTGCAAAGTGGTATGTATGGCTACAGGTGGCCCTTGCTAGGAACCTGATTAGCTACCAAGGCACCACCAATCAGCAATATTTATACTCTCAGGACTTGCAGCACTGAATTTGGCACTTAGCACTTTAAACCAGCACTGGTTTTATTATATAGCACTTGAAACTTTTTTTTTCTGCACGTCACTTTGAAGCACTTTTGTGGGCAGGATGACTGGCTCAGATAGCACAGCAACGGAACTCATCAACCAGATGCTTGTGTGCGACACCACAGACACATTTAGCTTCTCAGATGCTGAGGCCAATGACATTTTGCGGACAGAACCCCAGTTTGATCTACAGGCTAGTGGCTCAAATGAGGATCTATACAGAGAGTGGTTCAAACTGAAAAAACGGGAAATTGACTTTAAATATCATGGTTTGACCCTCTCAGAATACTACAGGAACAAACAGATCCCTAGGGGGTTCAGACTGCACAACATCCCGACGATTGGCCGGTACAGCATTCCATTTTGTTCTAAGTGGATTGCGATCCTCAACAAGTGCTCTATGGAACTCATACTTCTTGTAATTGAGGAATCCACTAAAGAACTTAACACTGTTAAGGAGAAAATCACAGTGTTTGAACAGGAGCATCTGACGTCTCTGCGACAAGATGACAAGACGAATTGGATCAATCAGCTACAACAACAGCTTGATACATACCAGAAGGATCTTCTCAAATTTAAAAAAGAAAAACTTATTAAAGTTCAACAGGATTATGCGGAACACAGAGTTTACAACTGGTTGCATACCACCAACAGACCACCAAGAGGCACCATGCACTTTACTAAAACCAGAGGACAGAGAGCCACCACCTACTCCAGCACTTCAGCCAGTGATAGTGAAGCAGCACAGGCTTCAAAAAGTGTCCCTTTAGGTGTGGATACCCGAGCCTACAAGGCCGGGTCAAGAATAAACGCACGAGAAGGGGGAGGCAGGCGGAAAGGCAGAGGCGCAAACAAGCCGCCGAGGGGTCGCAGGACCTAATATTTAATCTATCTAGCCACCCTTTGACTAAAGCTGAGACACAGGTGTTGGCTAAGGGTCTCAGCTTTGTGCCGACACATTTTCATCAAGACTTTCAGTGGAAGGTGGATAATTTTAGGTTTCATAGAAAACTTAAAATTAGAGAATTTTTTGATAAAAATAAGAATAAAAATAAAGGACTTAGTGGAATGACTGATGGGAATGAGACAGGCGCCTTGGATGACTTACAGGTAGTCAAGAAGTTTAAACCAGCTTCAACTTTTGACCCACAGTCATTCAATCCTTCAGTCCGGACATTCCATAGGCTTTTGGATACCTGCACGCAGGAACCCCCTGCAATGGCCCCCTATATCCATCATAATCTTTCAAGGGATGAAAGATCCGCTTTGAATGACTTAAGTAAACGTCAAGATATCATCATCAGGGGAGCGGATAAGGGGGGAGCCGTGGTGGTCATGGACCTTAGTTTTTATAAACAGGAATGTCTTAGGCTGTTGGAAGATGCCAACACGTACTGCAAATTGTCTGCAGACCCAACTGAGAGATTTAAGAAAGAGTTGTTGGGCATTTTACAGAACGGACTGCATGACGGTGTTATAGATGCTGATACTAAGGCATTCCTGTGTAAAGCATTTCCTGTTGTTCCAATTTTTTACATTATCCCTAAGCTACACAAGGATCCGCAGCGCCCCCCTGGCAGACCGATTATATCGGCCAGGGGGTCGCTGTGTGAACCTGTAGCTAGCTTTCTGGATTTCTTTTTGCAGCCAGTGGTTCAGGGCACTAGAACGCACCTTAAAGACACATCGTCACTTTTAAGAGAATTTGAGGATATTGGCCCATTACCATCAGATATGATATTAGCAAGTATTGATGTCACAAGTTTATATACTTGTATTCCTCATGATCTAGGCCTGGCGGCTGTGCATGAATTGATTTATGATAACCCACTGTATGAGGGACCTGAAACAGGCTTCTTTATGAAGCTATTGGAGTTTACATTAAGGCATAATTTTTTCTTATATGATGGGAGTTTCTTTTTGCAACAAGCAGGATGTGCGATGGGGAGCCGGGTGGCCCCCTCGTATGCTAATTTATTTATGCATGTTGTTGAAAGTAAACTGTTTTTTTCAGAACCCTCTGTTCAAAGCTATGTATTTAAGTATTTTAGATATATAGACGATATTCTTCTGTTCTGGACGGGTAGCATTGAGGGGCTACAGAAGATTATATCCGCTCACAATGCTTCTCCCTGTCCAGCCAAGTTGACAGCAAATATCAGTACTGAGAGGGTACATTTTCTTGATGTAGACATCAGTATTGTTGAGGGACGTTTACGTACCAGTCTGTTTGTAAAACCTACAGACCGCAACACCCTCCTACAACACAATAGCTTTCATCCTGTTGCGACCATTGACAGTTTACCTTTTTCCCAATTTATTAGAGCCTGTCGGATCTCCAGTGATGCCAAGGATAGAGAGGCTCAAATTGACATAATGGCCTCTAAATTCCTTGAACGAGGATATCCACAGAAGTTGCTTAAACAGGCCAAAATGAGGGCTCTGTCATTGGATCGCCCTACATTATTGAAACAAAAAGAATCTAGCACAGAAGCCAAGTCATTAGTCCCTTGGGTCAATCGTTATACCAGCAAAAGCAAATATACCTGCAAAAGGGCCAAACAGCTCTGGCCCATCATTAACTCGGAGCCTGAATTGCCTTCACTACATAATTCACGGCTCCTACCTAGTTTCACTAGAGGTCCCAATATCAAAGATCGTGTGGTCCGCACAGATATAACGGGGATGGGGCCACCTAAACAGCAGCATTTCTTATCTAGGAAAGGAGGTTGTTTTAGATGCACAGGGTGCACGACGTGCAGTGCACTGATTGTAGGTGATAAGTTTAATCACCCATTCTCTGGGAAGGTATTCTTTATCAAGCCAGCCTTATCCTGTACCTCGAAGTTTGTGGTGTATCTTCTGTCTTGCCCGTGTGGATTGCACTACGTGGGCAAGACAGAAAGGCAATTCAAGGAAAGGATTGCCCAACATAGAACTGCCATCAGGGCAGCATTGGTGTCTGGCACCAGTGATCAGGCTGTGGCCAGGCACTTTGCGCAGGCTAGACATAGTCTGGCGGCATTAAGATATAGAATGATTGCACAGGTACCCAAGTCTCTGCGAGGAGGCGACAGGGGAAAGAAGCTATTACAATTAGAGGCCTGGTGGATCTACACTCTTGATACCGTGAACCCCAGGGGACTGAATGAATCTTTAAGTTTGTCTGCGTTCATTTAAATAAGTTTAACCATCTTAATAATGTCCATTGCCTCTTAACTAAGTATAGTTTTTATGCTGCATTTCTGCTTATTTGCACAAGATCATTTTTATCCAGCTCGCTTGACGTTTCATTCATGTACCCCATTGCTGTTATGACTCAGTAGTCAGCACACATTAGAAGTATTTAATCATGTGGTAGTACCTTTTAAATGGGTTATGAATTTGTCGCACAACGCATACAGTTATGTTATGTTCCGGATCTATTATTATTCAGTTCTAAGATTTATTGTTTTTATAGCTCGCAGTGTGTGCTTCATCATGTTGTTTGTTATCACTATGTAATTTTATTCTATTTGATTGTGGTTTTACACTGTTTCATTGTGGGGCTTGTTACCCCACATCTTAAGTACATGCTCACTGGTTTGGATCTTGTCACTATGGCAACATGTAAACTCCTGCTGTTCGTTTCCTCCAGACTGCCTGGTGTGGGCTCACGTGACCTCGCGGGTTCCGGTGACGTCAGGGCCCTGGATCCGGAAGTCGGTGCGGGCGTCCGTGGGCTGCAGCCGGCGTCAGGAAAGACACGAGTAGCAGGTAAGTATAAATGTTTGTTCATGCACATTGCACTGTTATCCTGATGACGGGGTGAGATCCCCCGAAACGTCGTTCGTGACTATAATTTTTTTGCACTATTGAAAAATGCTGGGAGTGCCGCCTCTTTCTTTTGGCTATATTGGGATTTATCGTCTCATGGAGGGCACCCCAGCTAGTTATCCAGAGGTGTCGCTGTTCCTTTGAGTGCCGGGTTGCAAAGTGGTGTGTATATATATATATATATATATATATATATATATATATATATATATATATATATATATATATATATATATATATATATATATAATATATATATGTGCGCTCTGGTGTGTGCTGGCAAACTCTCCCTCTGTCTCCCCAAAGGGCTAGTGGGGTCCTGTCCTCTATCAGAGCATTCCCTGTGTGTGTGCTGGGTGTCGGTACGATTGTGTTGACATGTATGAGGAGGAAAATGATGTGGAAGCAGAGCAATTGCCTGTGTTAGTGATGTCACCCCCTAGGGAGTCGACACCTGACTGGATGGTAGTAATTAAAGAATTACGTGACAATGTCAGCACTTTGCAAAAAACTGTTGATGACATGAGACAGCCGACAAATCAATTAGTGCCTGTTCAGGCGTCTCAGACACCGTCAGGGGCGCTAAAACGCCCGTTACCTCAGATGGTCGACACAGACCCTGACACGGATACTGAATCCAGTGTCGACGGTGACGAGACAAACGTAATGTCCAGTAGGGCCACACGTTACATGATCACGGCAATGAAGGAGGCATTGAACATTTCTGACACTACAAGTACCACAAAAAAGGGTATTATGTGGGGTGTGAAAAAACTACCAGTGGTTTTTCCTGAGTCAGATGAATTAAATGAGGTGTGTGATAAAGCGTGGGTTTCCCCCGATAAAAAAACTGCTGATTTCTAATAAATTATTGGCACTATACCCTTTCCCGCCAGAGGTCAGGGCACGTTGGGAAACACCCCCTAGGGTAGATAAGGCGCTCACACGCTTATCAAAACAAGTGGCGTTACCGTCTCCTGATACGGCCGCTCTCAAGGAACCAGCTGATAGAAGGCTGGAAAATATCTTAAAAGGTGTATATACACACATACCGGTGTTATACTGCGACCAGCGATCGCCTCAGCCTGGATGTGCAGCGCTGGAGTGGCTTGGTCGGATTCCCTGACTGAAAATATTGATACCCTGGATAGGGACAGTATATTATTAACTATAGAGCATTTAAAGGATGCATTACTATATATGCGAGATGCACAGAGGGATATTTGCACCCTGGCATCTAGAGTAAGTGCGATGTCCATTTCTGCCAGAAGAACGTTATGGACGCGACAGTGGTCAGGTGATGCGGATTCCAAACGACATATGGAAGTATTGCCGTATAAAGGGGAGGAGTTATTTGGGGTCGGTCTATCGGACCTGGTGGCCACAGCAACGGCTGGAAAATCCACCTTTTTACCCCAGGTCACCTCTCAGCAGAAAAAGACACCGTCTTTTCAAACCCAGTCCTTTCATCCCTATAAGGGCAAGAGGGAAAAAGGCCGCTCGTTCCTGCCCGGGGGCAGAGGAAGGGGAAAAAGACTGCACCATGCAGCCTCTTCCCAGGAGCAGAAGCTCTACCCCGCTTCTGCCAAGTCCTCAGCATGACGCTGGGGCTCTGCAAGCAGACTCGGGCACGGTGGGGGGCCGTCTCAAGAATTTCAGCGCGCAGTGGGCTCACTCGCAAGTGGACCCCTGGATCCTGCAGGTAATATCACAGGGGTACAAATTGGAATTCGAGACGTCTCCCCCTCGCCGGTTCCTGAAGTCTGCTCTACCAACGTCTCCCTCCGACAGGGAGGCAGTATTGGAAGCTATTCACAAGCTGTATTCCCAGCAGGTGATAATCAAGGTACCCCTCCTACAACAGGGAAAGGGGTATTATTCCACGCTGTTTGTGGTACCGAAGCCGGACGGCTCGGTGAGACCAATTTTAAATCTAAAATCTTTGAACACTTACATAAAAAGGTTCAAATTCAAGATGGAGTCACTCAGAGCAGTGATAGCGAACCTGGAAGAAGGGGACTATATGGTATCTCTAGACATCAAGGATGCTTATCTCCATGTCCCAATCTACCCTTCTCACCAAGGGTACCTCAGGTTTGTGATACAAAACTGTCATTATCAGTTTCAGACGCTGCCGTTTGGATTGTCCACGGCACCACGGGTCTTTACCAAGGTAATGGCCGAAATGATGATTCTTCTTCGAAGAAAAGGCGTATTAATTATCCCTTACTTGGACGATCTCCTGATAAGGGCAAGGTCCAGGGAACAGTTAGAGGTCTGAGTAGCACTATCTCAGGTAGTGCTACGTCAGCATGGGTGGATTCTAAATATCCCAAAATCACAGCTGATTCCGACAACACGTCTACTGTTCCTAGGGATGATTCTGGACACAGTCCAGAAAAAGGTGTTTCTCCCGGAGGAGAAGGCCAGGGAGTTATCCGAGCTAGTCAGGAACCTCCTAAAACCAGGACAAGTGTCAGTGCATCAGTGCACGAGAGTCCTGGGAAAAATGGTGGCTTCTTACGAAGCGATTCCATTCGGAAGATTCCATGCAAGAACTTTTCAGTGGGATCTGCTGGACCAATGGTCCGGATCGCATCTTCAGATGCATCAGCGGATAACCCTATCTCCAAGGACAAGGGTATCTCTCCTGTGGTGGTTACAGAAGGCTCATCTTCTAGAGGGCCGCAGATTCGGCATTCAGGATTGGATGCTGGTAACCACGGATGCCAGCCTGAGAGGCTGGGGAGCAGTCACACAGGGAAGAAATTTCCAGGGCTTGTGGTCAAGCATGGAAACGTCTCTTCACATAAATATCCTACAGCTAAGGGCCATTTACAATGCCCTAAGTCAAGCAAGGCCTCTGCTTCAGGGTCAACCGGTATTGATCCAGTCGGACAACATCACGGCTGTCGCCCACGTAAACAGACAGGGCGGCACAAGAAGCAGGAGGGCAATGGCAGAAGCTGCAAGGATTCTCCGCTGGGCGGAAAATCATGTGATAGCACTGTCAGCAGTGTTCATTCCGGGAGTGGACAACTGGGAAGCAGACTTCCTCAGCAGACACCACCTCCACCCGGGGGAGTGGGGACTTCATCCAGAAGTCTTCCAAGTGATTGTAAACCGTTGGGAAAAACCAAAGGTGGACATGATGGCGTCCCGTCTCAACAAGAAACTGGACAGATATTGCGCCAGGTCAAGGGACCCTCAGGCAATAGCGGTGGACGCTCTGGTAACTCCGTGGGTGTTCCAGTCGGTATATGTGTTCCCTCCTCTTCCTCTCATACCAAAAGTACTGAGAATCATAAGAAGGAGAGGAGTAAGAACGATACTCGTGGCTCCGGATTGGCCAAGAAGAACTTGGTACCCGGAGCTGCAAGAGATGCTCACGGAGGACCCGTGGCCTCTACCTCTAAGGAAGGACCTGCTCCAGCAGGGACCTTGTCTGTTCCAAGACTTACCGCGGCTGCGTTTGACGGCATGGCGGTTGAACGCCGGATCCTGAAGGAAAAAGGCATTCCGGATGAAGTCATCCCTACTCTGATCAAGGCCAGGAAGGATGTAACTGCAAAACATTATCATCGCATTTGGCGAAAATATATGTTGCGTGGTGTGAGGCCAAGAAGGCCCCTACGGAGGAATTTCAACTGGGTCGTTTCCTACATTTCCTGCAAGCAGGATTGTCTATGGGCCTAAAATTGGGGTCCATTAAGGTTCAAATTTCGGCCCTGTCAATTTTCTTCCAGAAAGAACTAGCTTCAGTTCCTCAAGTTCAGACGTTTGTCAAAGGGGTACTGCATATACAGCCTCCTTTTGTGCCTCCAGTGGCACCTTGGGATCTCAATGTAGTTTTAGGGTTCCTAAAATCACATTGGTTTGAACCACTTGCCACAGTGGATTTGAAATATCTCACATGGAAAGTGGTAATGCTGTTGGCCCTGGCTTCAGCCAGGCGCGTATCAGAATTGGCGGCTTTATCCTATAAAAGCCCTTACCTGATATTTCATTCGGATAGGGCGGAATTGAGGACTCGTCCTCAATTTCTCCCTAAGGTGGTTTTAGCGTTTCACATGAATCAACCTATTGTGGTACCTGTGGCTACTAGGGACTTGGAGGACTCCAAGTTGCTGGACGTAGTCGGGGCCCTGAAAATATGTTTCCAGGACGGCTGGAGTCAGAAAATCTGACTCGCTGTTTATACTGTATGCACCCAACAAGCTGGGTGCTCCTGCTTCTAAGCAGACGATTGCTCGTTGGATTTGTAGTACAATTCAACTTGCACATTCTGTGGCAGGCCTGCCACAGCCAAAATCTGTAAAAGCCCATTCCACAAGGAAGGTGGGCTCATCTTGGGCGGCTGCCCGAGGGGTCTCGGCTTTACAACTTTGCCGAGCAGCTACTTGGTCAGGGGCAAACACGTTTGCTAAATTCTACAAATTTGATACCCTGGCTGAGGAGGACCTGGAGTTCTCTCATTCGGTGCTGCAGAGTCATCCGCACTCTCCCGCCCGTTTGGGAGCTTTGGTATAATCCCCATGGTCCTTACGGAGTTCCCAGCATCCACTAGGACGTCAGAGAAAATAAGAATTTACTTACCGATAATTCTATTTCTCATAGTCCGTAGTGGATGCTGGGCGCCCATCCCAAGTGCGGATTGTCTGCAATACTTGTATATAGTTATTGTTACAAACAAATCGGGTTGTTTATTGTTGGAAGCCATCTTTTCAGAGGCTCCTACGGTTATCATACTGTTAACTGGGTTCAGATCACGAGTTGTACGGTGTGATTGGTGTGGCTGGTATGAGTCTTACCCGGGATTCAAGATCCTTCCTTATTATGTACGCTCGTCCGGGCACAGTATCTTAACTGATGCTTGGAGGAGGGTCATAGGGGGAGGAGCCAGTGCACACCAGCTAGTCTAAAGCTTTTACTTTTTGTGCCCAGTCTCCTGCGGAGCCGCTATTCCCCATGGTCCTTACGGAGTTCCCAGCATCCACTACGGACTATGAGAAATAGAATTATCGGTAAGTAAATTCTTATTTTTTCCCCCATCTGAAGAATTAAATGAAGTGTGTGAAGAAGCGTGGGCTTTCCCTGATAAAAAAATTGGTGATTTCAAAAAAATTACTAATGGCGTTCCCTTTCTTGCCAGAGGATAGGTCACGTTGGGAAACTCCCCCTAGGGTGGTTAAAGCGCTCACACGTTTGTCTAAAAAGGTGGCACTACCGTCTCCGGATACGGCCGCCCTAAAGGAACCTGCTGATAGAAAGCAGGAGGCTATCCTAAAGTCTATATATACACACACTGGTGTTATACTGAGACCAGCTATTGCTTCAGCGTGGATGTGCAGTGCTGCTGCTGCTTGGTCAGATTCCCTGTCAGAAAATATTGACACCCTGGACAGGGACACTATATTGCTAACCGTAGAGCATATAAAAGACTCAGTTTTGTACATGAGAGATGCACAGAGGGAGATCTGCCGGCTGGCATCTAGAATAAGTGCATTGTCCATTTCTGCTAGGAGAGGCTTATGGACTCGGCAGTGGACAGGGGATGCAGATTCTAAAGGCACATGGAAGTTTTGCCTTATAAGGGTGAGGAGTTATTCGGGGATGGTCTCTCAGACCTTGTTTCCACAGCAACAGCTGGGAAGTCAGCATTTTTGCCCCATGTCCCCTCACAGCCTAAGAAAGCGCCGTATTATCAGGTACAGTCCTTTCGACCCTAGAAAAACAGGCGGGGAAAAGGCGGGTCCTTTCTGTCTAGAGGCAGAGGAAGGGGAAAAAAGCTGCACCACGCAGCAGGTTCCCAGGAACAAAAGTCCTCCCCCGCTTCTTCCAAATCCGCCGCATGACGGTGGGGCTCCACAGGCGGAGCCAGGTACGGTGGGGGGCCGCCTCAAAAATTTCAGCGATCAGTGGGTTCGCTCACGGGTGGATCCCTGGATCCTTCAAGTAGTATCTCAGGGGTACAAGCTGGAATTCGAGGCGCCTCCCCCCCGGCGTTTCCTCAAATCGGCCTTACCGACAACTCCCTCGGGCAGGGAGGCTGTACTAGAGGCAATTCACAAGCTGTATTCCCAGCAGGTGATAGTCAAAGTACCCCTACTTCAACAAGGACGGGGTTACTATTCCACACTGTTTGTGGTACCGAAACCGGACGGTTCGGTGAGACCCATTTTAAATTTGAAATCCTTGAACACGTACATAAAAAGATTCAAGTTCAAGATGGAATCGCTCAGGGCGGTTATTGCAAGCCTGGACGAGGGGGATTACATGGTATCCCTGGACATCAAGGATGCTTACCTGCATGTCCCCATTTACCTTCCTCACCAGGAGTACCTCAGATTTGTGGTACAGGATTGCCATTACCAATTCCAGACACTACCGTTTGGACTGTCCACGGCACCGAGGGTGTTTACCAAGGTAATGTCAGAAATGATGATACTCCTTCGAAAAAAGGGAGTTTTAATTATCCCGTACTTGGACGATCTCCTAATAAAGGTGAGGTCCAGGGAGCAGTTACTGGTCGGAGTAGCACCATCTCGGGAAGTGCTACAACAGCATGGCTGGATTCTAAACATTCCTAAGTCACAACTGGTTCCTTCCACACGCTTACTGTTCCTGGGGATGATTCTGGACACAGAACAGAAAAAAGTGTTTCTCCCACAGGAGAAAGCCAAGGAGCTGTCATCTCTAGTCAGAGACCTCCTAAAACCAAAATGGGTATCGGTGCATCACTGCACACGAGTCCTGGGAAAAATGGTGGCTTCGTACGAAGCAATTCCATTCGGCAGGTTCCATGCAAGAACCTTTCAGTGGGACCTCTTGGACAAGTGGTCGGGATCGCATCTTCAGATGCATCGGCTGATAACCCTGTCTCCAAGGACCAGGGTATCTCTACTGTGGTGGCTGCAGAGTGCTCATCTTCAAGAGGGCCGCAGATTCGGCATACAGGACTGGGTCCTGGTGACCACGGATGCCAGCCTTCGGGGCTGGGGCGCAGTCACACAGGGAAGAAATTTCCAGGGACTTTGGTCAAGTCAGGAGTCGTCCCTACACATAAACATTCTGGAACTGAGGGCCATTTACAATGCCCTAAGTCAGGCAAGGCCCCTGCTTCAAAACCAGCCGGTTCTGATCCAATCAGACAACATCACGGCAGTCGCCCATGTAAACCGACAGGGCGGCACAAGAAGCAGGGTGGCGATGGCAGAAGCCACAAGGATTCTCCGATGGGCGGAAAATCACGTAATAGCACTGTCAGCAGTGTTCATTCCGGGAGAGGACAACTGGGAAGCAGACTTCCTCAGCAGACACGACCTACACCCGGGAGAGTGGGGACTTCATCCAGAAGTCTTCCTACTGTTGGTAAACCGTTGGGAAAGGCCACAGGTGGACATGATGGTGTCCCGCCTCAACAAAAAGCTAAAGAGATATTGCGCCAGGTCAAGGGACCCTCAGGCGATAGCTGTGGACGCTCTAGTGACACCGTGGGTGTTCCAGTCGGTTTATGTGTTCCCTCCTCTGCCTCTCATACCAAAGGTACTGAGAATAATAAGAAGGCGAGGAGTAAGAACGATACTCGTGGTTCCGGATTGGCCAAGAAGAGCTTGGTACCCGGAACTTTAAGAAATGATATCTGAGGACCCATGGCCTCTACCGCTCAGACAGGATCTGCTACAGCAGGGGCCCTGTCTGTTCCAAGACTTACCGCGGCTGCGTTTGACGGCATGGCGGTTGAATTCCGGATCCTAAAGGAAAAGGGCATTCCGGAGGAAGTCATTCCTACGCTGATAAAAGCCAGGAAAGAAGTAACCGCAAACCATTATCACCGCATTTGGCGAAAATATGTTGCGTGGTTTGAGGCCAGGAAGGCCCCTACAGAGGAATTTCAGCTGGGTCGTTTTCTGCACTTCCTACAGTCAGGAGTGACTATGGGCCTAAAATTGGGTTCCATTAAGGTCCAGATTTCGGCTCTGTCGATTTTCTTCCAGAAAGAACTGGCTTCACTGCCTGAAGTTCAGACTTTTGTAAAGGGAGTGCTTCATATTCAGCCCCCTTTTGTGCCTCCTGTGGCACCTTGGGATCTCAATGTGGTGTTGAGTTTCCTAAAATCACATTGGTTTGAACCACTTAAAACCGTGGATCTGAAATATCTCCCGTGGAAAGTGGTCATGTTATTGGCCTTGGCTTCGGCCAGGCGTGTGTCAGAATTGGCGGCTTTGTCATGTAAAAGCCCTTATCTGATTTTCCATATGGATAGGGCAGAATTGAGGACTCGTCCCCAGTTTCTCCCTAAGGTGGTATCAGCTTTTCACTTGAACCAACCTATTGTGGTGCCTGCGGCTACTAGGGACTTGGAGGATTCCAAGTTACTGGACGTAGTCAGGGCCTTGAAAATTTATGTTTCCAGGACGGCTGGAGTCAGGAAAACTGACTCGCTTTTTATCCTGTATGCACCCAACAAAATAGGTGCTCCTGCTTCTAAGCAGACTATTGCTCGCTGGATTTGTAGCACAATTCAGCTGGCGCATTCTGCGGCTGGATTGCCGCATCCTAAATCAGTGAAAGCCCTTTCCACGAGGAAGGTGGGCTCATCTTCGGCGGCTGCCCGAGGGGTCTCGGCTTTACAACTTTGCCGAGCTGCAACTTGGTCAGGGGCAAACACGTTTGCTAAATTCTACAAATTTGATACCCTGGCTGAGGAGGACCTTGAGTTCTCTCATTCGGTGCTGCAGAGTCATCCGCACTCTCCCGCCCGTTTGGGAGCTTTGGTATAATCCCCATGGTCCTTACGGAGTCCCCAGCATCCACTAGGACGTCAGAGAAAATAAGAATTTACTCACCGGTAATTCTATTTCTCGTAGTCCGTAGTGGATGCTGGGCGCCCATCCCAAGTGCGGATTGTCTGCAATACTTGTATATAGTTATTGCCTAACTAAAGGGTTATTGTTGAGCCATCTGTTGAGAGGCTCAGTTATATTTCATACTGTTAACTGGGTTTAATATCACGAGTTATACGGTGTGATTGGTGTGGCTGGTATGAGTCTTACCCGGGATTCAAAATCCTTCCTTATTGTGTCAGCTCTTCCGGGCACAGTATCCTAACTGAGGTCTGGAGGAGGGGCATAGAGGGAGGAGCCAGTGCACACCAGGTAGTACCAAATCTTTCTTCTAGTGTGCCCAGTCTCCTGCGGAGCCCGTCTATTCCCCATGGTCCTTACGGAGTCCCCAGCATCCACTACGGACTACGAGAAATAGAATTACCGGTGAGTAAATTCCTATTTTTTTTTTTTTTATTATTTTTTTTTCATTTCATTTTTTTTTTTTTTACTTTTTCATACTTTACGATCCATGTGGACTACAGTTGGTAACGGTAACCTGTACCGAGCACAGCGGTAATGGAACGAGGCACCTTGCCCGAAGTGCGCCATGCGAGGGGACATGGTGCACTAATTGGGGTTCCACGTCACTTTACGAAGAAAACGACACCAAAAACAGTAAAAACAAAACAAAAAAACCTCATGTCGACCTATTGACCATGTCGACCTAGTACATGTCGGCCAATAGTGGTCGACCTAATGACCCATACCCTATGCAACTGCCCAGGCAACACAGGGCAATGTTCTGCAATACAGCCCGGTGTAGGTACTTGCCACTAATCTGCTTCCTCCTGTGGTGTCTCAGGTGCTGAGTGAGGTCACCGAGGATAACCTGATAGACCTGGGGCCTGGATCACCAGCAGTCGTCAGCCCTATGGTGGGAAACACCGTCCCAGCATCACTAACCTCCCAGCTTGGGGGACTTGGTAATATCATAGACTGGTGTATTATCTACTTATTCCGCTGTTACTTGAGCATTACAGTGTGACCAACCTGACTTGTTTTATTTATTTACTTTCAATGACTGTATTTTAATTGACTTTTCTACCATTTCTTGGCAAAAAAAACACACCACAAAACATTAGGAAGGGTGTTTGTATAATTACCCACATAGTATGGGTCATTGTTGCTGGTTACCCGATAACCATTCGCAGTACGAAGGCTGAAGGCCTGGTGCATTTTTCTGTTATAGCATAGAACCACACATATTATGTGACTGGGATTGCAGAATCAGAACAAACCACATGTATTCAACGCCTGCATTAGCTTCAGCCGAGAACTGACCAAGATTTCCAGGGTTCTAACGGGGTGGTTCTAATTCTCACAATGATGGTTTATAATGTATCTCTGTATTATACTTTTATAACTGTCAGTAAGTCCCCCCAACAAATGTGGAATATGGAACAGTGTGCAAGTTAGGTGCTGATGAGATTACCCAACGTATACTATCCTTATAACCTTTCGGAGGCATACTGTAGCGCCTCCTGCTTTCAGTTGCAGGACTGCACGTCTTCAATCCGTTATAAGCTGGTGTCCGGGGGACGTGTAAGAGGAGCGGTGATTTACACTCTGTCTTTTTCTCCTAGATGTGGGTGTTAATAGTGTGAGCTCTACACTGAATTCACTCCCAGCCTCCAACCCGAGAGATGACTTTGACATGTTTGCACAGACCAGGAGCAGTTCTCTGGCTGATCAGCGTAAAACGTGAGTGCGTCAGCCGACCGTGCTTGTTTACATCCAGAACGGCTTGTACAGTATTGTGGTATAGCGATGCCACGGACTACGGTATGGGCACCAAAGTGCTGACTGCTCCCCAGTGACAGACGGGTGCTGCATGTAATCTTAATCTGTCACGGTGTAGGAGCCGGCACTGCACACACAGACTGGTAACCGGGGACAGCCAGCAGCACATACCCACGGAGAGTCGAAAAACTGGCTCATGCCACAAGGTCACGACTATGTATGTTAGCGCACCGGGTGTCAGCACAGGGTGGTATTCAGTATGCCGGCTGTTGGGATCCCGGTGCTCGGTATACCAGCGCTGGAATCCCGACACCCGGCATACCGATAACTATTCTCTCCTGGGGAAGGGGGGGGGGGGTGTTTGTGACCCCCCTAGAGGGAGAATAAATAGCATTGTACATGTAGCGCGCCACCGTGCCTGCAGCGTGGCGAGCACAGCGAGCCCACAAGGGGCTCATTTGCGCTCGCCCCACTGCCGGGATCCCGAGCCGGCCACTCATACTACACCCTCACCACATATGGGGACGCCGCTCGCTGGCTATTACAGCACACTGTGTCAGACTCCGAATGTCAGACTGTGTCTTGTATAAAAAATCATTACAAACGTTCGTATTTAAAGTAGCGAGTGAATTGGAGCTCATAGCATTGTGCTGGTCCGTCTCGTGGTTCTAATCTGATTTTTAGGGTTAGGAAATGAGACGCCCTCCGGTTCAATCAAAAACAACGCATTGGCCTGTGATTGGTGCTTAGAGCCAGGTGTAATCCTCATATTAGTCTACAAGTAGACACCAACATGTAGGGATAGTTATCAAGCTGGTGACCTCCACGTATACTAAACTAGGTGTTCTTAACTCCAGTACCGCCAACAGATCATGTTTTCTGGAAACAGGTGTGATCATTTCTGACCCAGCTAAATTGATGGACTCCCCTGTGCATGGTTGAATCCAGAAAACATGACCTGTTGGTGGGACTAGAATTGAGAGCCACTGTACTAAACAGATATATGTAATTCTCATACCCCCTCAATAATGGCTGGGCATTTCTAGTGTATTCCATCCTACTTCAGGACATATATAAGGCTCTCTTGTTTTAGCATGTCATTTTGGGTATCTCCATTACATCCATGATACTCTGTAAAGTTGTAATAATGACTAGAAAATAATAGACAGCCATTACTCTTGGCTTAATCCATGAGTAGCTTTAATACAGGGATGGTTTCAATTGATTATTTGAATTGACAGCCCTGCAATAAAAATAAAGCAGGGCAGGATTTCAGGATATCTTTTTGGTACTAATGTGGCTGGATCACTCTCCTCATGTAAGTAGCCCAAAGGCTTTGACTCATGGGGTAATTCAGATCTGATCGCAGCAGCAAATTTGTTAGCTAATGGGCAAAACCATGTGCACTGCAGGGGGGGCAGATATAACATGTGCAGAGAATGTTAGATTTGGGTATGGTGTGTTCAAACTGAAATCTAAATTGCAGTGTAAAAATAAAGCAGCCAGTATTTACCCTGCACAGAAACAAAATAACCCACCCAAATCTAACTCTCTCTGCACATTTTATATTTGGCCCCCCTGCAGTGCACATGGTTTTGCTCATTGGCTAACAAATTTGCTGCTGCAATCAGATCTGAATTAGGCCCTCAATCTGGAAAAATAATTATTACCAAGTTTACTGTAATGACTGGTTTCCTATCTTTTAACTATGTAACATACATTTTTGTGTCTTGTCAGTCTAACCTATGAAGACCCGCAGGCTCTAGGGGGGTTGGCATCGGCGTTGGATGTTCGGCAGCAGAACACAGGAGGGGTAAGCGGCATTTTCTAATGAGCTGAATGAACAGAATAAAAATGGACGTTAAACATTTTTCCATAGGTGGTTCCAGTTTGTAATCAGAATTATTTTATGAGAAATATGTTAAGCAATCTGGCTGTCTAACAGTGGTACAGACTGACCTCTGGTTGTCTAACAGTGGTACAAACTGGCAGCGCCCAGTACTCCCTCTCTATACTACTGGGCAGTGGGAAATGTTCTGCATGCAGAGCAGTGCTGCAGATGTACCTATGACCTGGGGGGTAATTGAGATCTGATCGCTGCTGTGTGTTTTCGCACAGCGGGCGATCGGGTCCAAACTGCGCATGCATATTCACCACAATGCGCAGGAGCGTCAGACAGCTATAACGGGCATTGCCAGTCAGTGACGGGATGGTGCGAAGGATCTATTCACACGGGCGTACACAAGGTGATTGACAGGAAGAGGCCGTTTCTGGGTGGCAACTTACTGTTTACAGGGAGTGCTCGGGAAAAACGCAGGCGTGTCCAAGGATTTTAATGGAGGGCGTCTGACGTCCGCTCCGGCCCCGATCAGCAGGATTCAATCGCACTGGAAGAGTAAGCCCTGGGCTGCGCAGAGACTGCACAAACTGATTCTTAGCCGTTCTGCTAACACATAGGAACACACACTTGCACAGCGAAAATACACTCCCCATGTAGGCGGCGACTATCTGATCGCAGGGCAGCAAAAAATGCAGCCCAGCGATCAGATCTGAATTACTCCCATGATGCCATGCGTAGTGAGAAGTACAGCACCCGGTGCCTGTAACGCCTGCATTCATGCCAGTATAAGGGTGCAACGATCCCTCAGGGGTAACTGGGATCTATCCTGTGAGTTTGTTCTTATTCTTCTCACCACTGACGAATGTTCTGACCTCGTCATATAGCACATTACCCATTGATACAATACCATATTGTGACATTACCCTGGGTTGTGCTGCAAGTGCTGTGCTTTTGGTGTGTCCTTGGTTACTATTATTCTATACTGTTAAATCTGTTTGCTTACCAGTGCTTTACGTGGGGGCATGTTTACAGATAGGGTGGTTCTTTGTGTGCACAGATAGGGTTCTTGTACAGGTAAAAAGGCTAACCTGGTTCCAGCAATTGCTTTACAGCTGCGGTTATTATGGAACGAGCTGGGATATACTGTAGAACACGAACGTGCTCTTCCGACGCCCAGAAAAGTTAGCAAAGCAGTAGACGTGTGTAGAAATCTGGGTCAGGATACGGTGCAGTAAGCAGGTGTATTGGTCAATGCATAATGTTTATGTAATAGATGCAATGCACAGTGACTATGCACACTTCTGTGGTGGATAGAGGTCACAGCTCAGCGGTCTCACCAGGTGGCGCTCTCTCCCAGTTTGCCCCACATAAGATGATTTATTGTGTACCTCTCCCAGTTTGCCCCACATAAGCGGATTAATTGTGTAGCAGTCTCACCAGGTGGCGCTCTCTCCCAGTTTGCCCCACATAAGCGGATTTATTGTGTAGCAGTCTCACCAGGTGGCGCTCTCTCCCAGTTTGCCCCACATAAGCGGATTTATTGTGTAGCAGTCTCACCAGGTGGCGCTCTCCCAGTTTGCCCCACATAAGCCGATTTATTGTGTAGCAGTCTCACCAGGTGGCGCTCTCTCCCAGTTTGCCCCACATAAGCCGATTTTATTGTGTAGCAGTCTCACCAGGTGGCGCTCTCCCAGTTTGCCCAACATAAGCTGATTTATTGTGTAGCAGTCTCACCAGGTGGCGCTCTCTCCCAGTTTGCCCCACATAAGCTGATTTATTGTGTAGCAGTCTCACCAGGTGGCGCTCTCTCTCCCAGTTTGCCCCACATAAGCCGATTTATTGTGTAGCAGTCTCACCAGGTGGCGCTCTCTTCCAGTTTGCCCCACATAAGCTGATTTATTGTGTTGTAATCTCTCTCTGTTTTTCTGCTGCCGCTTTCCTCCTCTGTGCTGTGAAATGTCTGGGTTTGATGCAGAGGCGAGGTAGAGCTGGGAGCTCTGCCATGGAGCCCATAGACAAGTGGCTTATTACACAAGGAATGGTGAGCAGCGCCCCACTAATTAGACACTGACACCCCATCCTCCAGTCCCCCCCAATTAACCATTGACTCCTCCATGACATTTTACCTATCTAACCAAGCAAAACCGTGCGAGGACTCCCAGCAGCCGGATAGCTGCCTGTACTGCATCTATCGATACATCCCATATATACATATAAAATATACCAGAGTTATAACTGCCAACTCCTACATCATTACAAAGAAACAGGTACATGTTATTTTCTGGCAACGTCTGCATAGAAATCCTTAGAATTTGTCTCTTTGCTGCAAAGTAATTTGTGTGCAGTACCTTCTAGCAGCCTGCAGGTGGAGCTAAGTGACTTATGTGCTCAGCTTTTGTCATTTCCGTAAACATCAATCACATGCAGCATCTTAACGATGGTCTATGAAATTGCCCAAATATAAACTGTACCCGTCCCCTAGACTCTGCTGAGGCAGCCATTTTGTCAACTGAATCCACTTCTAAGTTGGCTTTGACCTAATAACTAACCCTGTAGTCTTAAATGTAAGAGAATAAATAGACTTTGCTCTAATGAGTATTGCGTCAGTGCACGGAATGGCTGATTGTGCGGTGTGTAGGTTACTGGAGCAGTTTTAAAGGGGGTTTCCATAAAAAAAAAATCCCTTTTATGGAGCTAGCTTCCTTCCCAATATGAATGCTTTGGTTTGAGAGATCTCCACGTCCGTAATCGAGATCCTTAAAGATGCTAGGCTGGATTTCAGTGCTCCTCCTGCAAAGGTGGACCAAAGGTTATCTGCAGGGTCCTAGCTACAGCCACCCAGGACCCAGAAAGAAACTGACGCCAAAGTAAAATTACCATGAATGAAATATAGTAGAAAACCACTCTGAGATGATAGCGGATGAGGAAGCTCCGTGATACATTGCTTCTTAGTGGCGTTGATAGGCCCACATAATGGCTACCTACCTGCAGTTGGCCAGAACCCGCTAAAAGGGACGTCCTGATATTAGGAATAACATGGTGATGGACATGCACTTTTACTGTGTAGTTACAAAGCATCGTTCCTTGTAGAGGGTCACCCCCACAGCATGTTGTATTTGCAGATATCCGGCTGTTGCGCAAATCTTCTCCCCCCCCCCCCCATCCCCCACTGCCCTCTTCCTCAGTAATGGTGTCCAGAATCCTGGGATAAACACAAGTTTTTAAACGGAGGCCATTGTTCCTAAGTATGTAGTATTAACTGAGCCTGGGATCATGAAGGGTAGTTTAGTACGCAGATAGTTAATATGTGGTTATTATTGGTGACGGATCATTTTATTTACATTACAAGACGGACATAGTAGAGATGTAATATTATGGCTTATAGTAGATTGTCTTGCAAAAGGAAATAAATCTGCACAGGATATTACAATTTCAGTTCAGTAAATTTAGTAGTATTATGTATTAAACCAACATAAAGGCCTACTCAAATAATAAATTCAGCAAATAGTTGGTGGTGCTCCAGGAAGATAGTTATAACAACTATGAAAAAACAAGTATGGTCCTTTAGAGAGAACAAAGAACCAAAGAAAAGGAACTATAGGCCTTTTCCTGAGCACACTTGAAAAAATTGTAATGATGAGATTATTAAAAATTAACTTTTATTAATATATACTTAAGAAAAAGCGAGAGCTGGCGTTAATAATTAAAGAGCATAAGTGTTGCCAGTACCAATGTACCTGTTATAGGCAAAATTATAATATAGGTGAGCGAAAATAAATAAACCCTCATACATGGAGAAAATTCATACATATCCTCTCTAATCAGGAATTTATATGAATGAGGTCACTACCTCGAGTCCGATATGATCTGACAAATGCTATTGACCTGAGATCAGATTGATGTAATGAGTCCCAAGTTGCTTAAACTGTTGGAGAGTAAAATACCTACGGTACCTAGTATTCCCTGGTGGTTCCCCATCCAGGTACTGACCAGGCCCTGCAGTGCTTGGCTTCCAAGATCAGACGAGTTTGGGCATACTCAGTGCGGTCTGACCGTAGGTGAAATTGTCTCCTAGGCGCACCGTTTTCCGATTGTATTGGGACCCAGAATCAATCGCGAATTAATTGGATATTAGATTATATATGGTCAGAAATTAGTATGATAATAACACAGTAGACTTATAAATTTCTGATCGGTGGTAGACTTCAAACAATAGTGCTGACTGTGCAGTCTTGAGATTGATATTACCAAAGAAACAATTGTGCTCCTAATCAGCCTAAGCAGCAGGAGGGCTTAATAGTGCCCACAATGGTGGAATAATAGAGAATCTATTACAATTGTGCTCCAAAAGAGCCCAAGCAACAAATGGGCTTGGTAATCTCCACAATAATCAGGACAATAGAAAATGTGTGTACAGTATAGTAATTATCAGTGGTATTAATTAGAGCATATATAGTAATTGCAGATTGCAAATGTCCCTTATGAGAGGGTTACTCCCGCTCCACCCTTACCCAGTAGTTATACACCAAAAGGAATGTTGAGCATAATACTCATGGGGATATGAAAAGAATTTATGTATCACATAATAAATTTCTCAGGTTTCCCCTAATGAGTGGGGAAATGCATGGTGAACCCTGTGGGAAAGCAAGGGGGAGCCGCAGGTCGGGCAAGGAGAGTCCGTTTTCGGCCAAGAGCCGATGGCTGTCTTACCCAACCTCTTGTGGAGACCCTCTAGCCAGTAGACGGGACAGGAATCGAGGAGTGAGGTGCCGGCTGCCGCGGTCCGTACGACCGGAAGTTCGGGCGCCGGGACCGGAAGTGACGCGCGTTTCGCTCCGAGAGCTTGATCACATGATCGCCTGCTCTCGGAGTCCCCCGCTGCCTGTATTTATGAGCGCAGCCTGTCAGGAGGTGTGAAGTGCACCTGTTGGTAATTGTCTGAATTAGATCACCTGAGATAGGGAATTAGATTGCGGCAGATTAGGACTATATACCAGAAGTGTCATTAAGAATACAGTAAGACTCGGCTTAATCTGATACTGGTCTGGTTAAGGTTTGGAGAACAGACAGAAGAAATCATACAGCTGGTATTGGAAATCAGTTTGGAAAAGGCCTATAGTTGCTTTTTTTTGGTTCTTTGTTCTCTCTAAAGGACCATACTTGTTTTTTTTATAGTAGATTGTGCCATTAGTAACAAGTAGGTCAGGTCAGATCTATCAGATATATATTGTTTTATGGCTGTCATTATCTCGCTGTGCTTTCTGTGGTTACACATTGGTACATGGTGACCTGGGCTTCCCGTTACCAGTCTGGGACACTTCAGCTAATGATTATTAGTGTGGCAGTCACTTCTGATAAAACTAATTATATATACAGTATACTGTGAATCCCCAACAACATGGGTTCTAAAAAAAACAAAAAATGTGCATTATTAATTTTTCTCCAGAGTGGATAGTTGTGCGCTGTGCCTGTATCTGGGTTCGGCATCTTTCAGCCGTATATTACAGTCTGTGTGGAATCGGGAGTCTTACTCTATGCCTTATCCTCAGTGTGGTGAGGCCACTGAGGCAGACCGAGCAGAGGATGACACTGCTTGTCCTTCCGCCAGGCTGGCTGTAGTAAAGCGTATCCTCCCTTATCACAGGAAACCATGCAGAGCTGATTGCATCCGCTGTCTGACATGCACAAGTTCAAATTCCCCTGTGACAAGACGTGTTTACATTGCATGTCTAAAGTCCACAACATGTGTGTGTGACACGCCACCTCCTCTGTGCACAGTTTGCTGCTGGGGGTCACAGTGCCTGATTCAGCTGCTATTGCTTGCTGGGACTTGTAGTTGCACACCGGTTACCTACTCTTAGGTGAACTGTGATGGGGTGCGCTTAACAGGAATGCCGACACTCCTTAATCCATAGCATCTGCTTCGCCTTATGTTCTCCTGCTATGACTTGCACTAGCCTGATCCCAGTATATGCACAGAAAATCTTCCCTTCCTAAACAAATAACGTGTACGCCTTTATTACCGCATGCAATGCGCCTGTAGCTGTCCGTGGTAAAGCTAGAATTCAGGCCGGGCAGACTTGTACTGCAGTTGGGTGATTGGGTTGGGGTCGCATTACCGGCAGACGGGATCCCGGCGGTCAGCATCCCGACGCCGAGACCCCCGTTGCAGAATGCTGGCGGTGGGGGCGAGCGCAACTAAGCCCCTTGCGGGCTTGGTGGCGAGCGCAGGTTCTAGTTTCAGTCTATGGGCGTCGTGGACACCCACGAGTGGGAATAGTTCCTGCTAGTCGGCATTTTCAGGGTTCGGGATGTAGTGGTCGGTATTGTGAGACCGCCGGTCACATAACTACACCCGGGTGATTGTGTGTGTTTCTCAGTAACATCCCGGAGGAATAAAGTGCCTAATGTGGGTTTATCCAGCTTGGAGGGGCCACTTGGGGAGGTTCTCGGTGCCGGTTAACATTGACTGCAAATTCTTCAGCCCCGTAAACTTGTGGTTACACTATGAGCGGATACGGTGCCAGTCTCTCTGCTGGGACTACAGCCATTAACTGTCTCTCCATGTCTGTTATCATCTTAACCTCAGTGTTTACTTCCACGTGTGTCACTGACAGCAAAGTATATGACTCAGTCTGATAATCGTGTGTGGTGTGTAAATACGGTTATCTACAGTGACTGTACTCCTACTGATTGACAACTCGTATCCTGACAGGCATGCTGCAACTTGTAGTTCAACAGCTGGACAGCCACAGATTGCAGATAGTTGATGTACACAACCAGTAAATGCCATTTCTCTGACGTCCTAGTGGATGCTGGGAACTCTGTAAGGACCATGGGGAATAGACGGGCTCCGCAGGAGACTGGGCACTCTAAAAGAAAGATTAGGTACTATCTGGTGTGCACTGGCTCCTCCCTCTATGCCCCTCCTCCAGACCTCAGTTAGATTTCTGTGCCCGGCCGAGCTGGATGCACACTAGGGGCTCTCCTGAGCTCCTAGAAAGAAAGTATATGTTAGGTTTTTTATTTTACAGTGAGACCTGCTGGCAACAGGCTCACTGCAACGAGAGACTAAGGGGAGAAGAAGCGAACCTACCTGCTTGCAGCTAGCTTGGGCTTCTTAGGCTACTGGACACCATTAGCTCCAGAGGGATCGACCGCAGGACCCGTCCTTGGTGTTCGTTCCCGGAGTCGCGCCGCCGTCCCCCTTACAGAGCCAGAAGCATGAAGATGGTCCGGAAAATCGGCGGCAGAAGACTTCAGTCTTCACCAAGGTAGCGCACAGCACTGCAGCTGTGCGCCATTGCTCCTCATACACACTTCACACTCCGGTCACTGAGGGTGCAGGGCGCTGGGGGGGGGGGGGCGCCCTGAGCAGCAATAAAAACACCTTGGCTGGCAAAATAATCACAATATATAGCTTCAGAGGCTATATATGTGATAATTACCCCTGCCAGAATCCATAAAAAAGCGGGAGAAAAGGGGCGGAGCTATCTCCCTCGGCACACTGGCGCCATTTTCTCTTCACAGTGTAGCTGGAAGACAGCTCCCCAGGCTCTCCCCTGTAGTTTTCAGGCTCAAAGGGTTAAAAAGAGAGGGGGGCACTAAATTTAGGCGCAATATTGTTTATACAAGCAGCTATTGGGGAAAATTCACTCAGTGGTAGTGTTTATCCCTACATTATATAGCGCTCTGGTGTGTGCTGGCATACTCTCTCTCTGTCTCCCCAAAGGGCTGTGTGGGGTCCTGTCCTCAGTCAGAGCATTCCCTGTGTGTGTGCGGTGTGTCGGTACGGCTGTGTCGACATGTTTGATGAGGAGGCTTATGTAGAGGCGGAGCAGATGCCGATAAATGGGATGTCGCCCCCTGTGGGCCGACACCAGAGTGGATGGATAGGTGGAAGGTATTAACCGACAGTGTCAACTCCTTACATAAAAGGCTGGATGACGTAACGGCTATGGGACAGCCGGCTTCTCAGCCCGCGCCTGCCCAGGCGTCTCAAAGGCCATCAGGGGCTCAAAAACGCCCGCTCCCTCAGATGGCAGACACAGATGTCGACACGGAGTCTGACTCCAGTGTCGACGAGGTTGAGACATATACACAATCCACTAGGAACATCCGGAAACATGATCCCGGCAATAAAAAATGTGTTACACATTTCTGATATTAACCCAAGTACCACTAAAAAAGGGTTTTATGTTTGGGGAGAAAAAGCAGGCAGTGTTTTGTTCCCCCATCCAATGAGTGAATGAAGTGTGAAAAAGCGTGGGTTCCCCCGATAAGAAACTGATAATTTCTAAAAAGTTACTGATGGCGTACCTTTTCCCGCCAGAGGATAAGTTACGATGGGAGATATCCCCTAGGGTGGATAAGGCGCTCACACGTTTGTCAAAAAAGGTGGCACTGCCGTCTTAGGATACGCCCACTTTGAAGGTACCTGCTGATAAAAAGCAGGAGGCTATCCTGAAGTCTGTATTTACACACTCAGGTACTAGACTGAGACCTGCAGATAGTGCTGCTGCAGCGTGGTCTGTAACCCTGTCAAACAGGGATACTATTTTGCGAACATAAGACGTCGTCTTATATATGAGGGATGCACAGAGAGATATTTTGCCGGCTGGCATCCAGAATTAATGCAATGTCCATTCTGTCAGGAGGGTATTAGAGACTCGACACTGGACAGGTGATTCTGACTTTAAAAGGCACATAGAGCCTTATAAGGGTGAGGAATTGTTGGGGATGGTCTCTGGGACCTCGTATCCACAGCAACAGCTGGGAAGAAAATTTTTTACCTCCGGTTTCCTCACAGCCTAAGAAAGCACTGTATTATCAGGTACAGTCCTTTCGGCTTCAGAAAAGCAAGCAAGTCAAAGGCGCTTCCTTTCTGCACAGAGACGAGGGAAGAGGGAAAAAGCTGCACCAGTCAGCCAGTTCCCAGAATCAAAATTCTTCCCCCGCTTCCTCTGAGTCCACCGCATGACGCGGGGGCTCCACAGGCGTAGCCAGGTACGGTGGGGGGCCGCCTCAAAAATTTCAGCGATCAGTGGGCTCGCTCACAGGTGGATCCCTGGATCCTTCAAGTAGTATCTCAGGGGTACAGGCTGGAATTCGAGGCGTCTCCCCCCCCGCCGTTTCCTCAAATCTGCCTTGCCGACAACTCCCTCAGGCAGGGAGGCTGTGCTAGAGGCAATTCACAAGCTGTATTCCCAGCAGGTGATAGTCAAGGTGCCCCTACTTCAACAAGGACGGGGTTACTATTCCACACTGTTTGTGGTACCGAAACCGGACGGTTCGGTGAGACCCATTTTAAATTTGAAGTCCTTGAACACATACATAAAAAAATTCAAGTTCAAGATGGAATCGCTCAGGGCGGTTATTGCAAGCCTGGAGGAGGGGGATTACATGGTATCCCTGGACATCAAGGATGCTTACCTACATGTCCCCATTTACCATCCTCACCAGGAGTACCTCAGATTTGTGGTACAGGATTGCCATTACCAATTCCAAACACTGCCGTTTGGACTGTCCACGGCACCGAGGGTCTTTACCAAGGTAATGGCAGAAATGATGATACTCCTTCGAAAAAAGGGAGTTTTTAATTATCCCGTACTTGGACGATCTCCTTATAAAGGCGAGGTCCATGGAGCAGTTGTTGGTCGGAGTAGCACTATCTCGGGAAGTGCTACAACAGCACGGATGGATTCTATACATACCAAAGTCACAGCTGGTTCCTACCACACGCCTGCTGTTCCTGGGGATGGTTCTGGACACAGAACAGAAAAAAGTGTTTCTCCCGCAGGAGAAAGCCAAGGAGCTGTCATCTCTAGTCAGAGACCTCCTGAAACCAAAACAGGTATCGGTGCATCACTGCACACGAGTCCTGGGAAAAATGGTAGCTTCTTACGAAGCAAAATTCCATTCGGCAGGTTCCATGCAAGAACCTTTCAGTGGGACCTCTTGGACAAGTGGTCGGAATCGCATCTTCAGATGCATCGGCTGATAACCCTGTCTCCAAGGACCAGGGTATCTCTACTGTGGTGGCTGCAGAGTGCTCATCTTCAAGAGGGCCGCAGATTCGGCATACAGGACTGGGTCCTGGTAACCACGGATGCCAGCCTTCGAGGCTGGGGGGCAGTCACACAGGGAAGAAATTTCCAAGGACTTTGGTCAAGTCAGGAGTCGTCCCTACACATAAATATTCTGGAACTGAGGGCCATTTACAATGCCCTAAGTCTGGCAAGGCCTCTGCTTCAAAACCAGCCGGTACTGATCCAATCAGACAACATCACGGCAGTCGCCCATGTAAACCGACAGGGCGGCACAAGAAGCAGGATGGCGATGGCAGAAGCCACAAGGATTCTCCGATGGGCGGAAAATCGCGTCTTGGCACTGTCAGCAGTGTTCATTTCGGGAGTGGACAACTGGGAAGCAGACTTCCTCAGCAGACACGACCGACACCCGGGAGAGTGGGGACTTCATCCAGAAGTCTTCCAACTGTTGGTAAACCGTTGGGAAAGGCCACAGGTGGACATGAAGGCGTCCCGCCTAAACAAAAAACTAGATATTGCGCCAGGTCAAGGGACCCTCAGGCAATAGCTGTGGACGGTCTAGTGACACCGTGGGTGTACCAGTCGGTTTATGTATTCCCTCCTCTGCCTCTCATACCAAAGGTACTGAGAATAATAAGAAAACGAGGAGTAAGAACGATACTCGTGGTTCCGGATGGGCCAAGAAGAGCTTGGTACCCAGAACTTCAAGAAATAATATCAGAGGACCCATGGCCTCTACCGCTCAGACAGGATCTGCTACAGCAGGGGCCCTGTCTGTTCCAAGACTTACCGCGGCTGCGTTGGACGGCATGGCGGTTGAATTCCGGATCCTAAAGCAAAAGGGCATTCCGGAGGAAGTCATTCCTACGCTGATAAAAGCCAGGAAAGAAGTAACCGCAAAATATTATCACCGTAGTTGGCGAAAATATGTTGCGTGGTGTGAGGCCAGGAAGGCCCCAACAGAGGAATTTCAGCTGGGTCGTTTTCTGCACTTCCTACAGTCAGGAGTGACTATGGGCCTAAATTTGGGTTCCATTAAGGTCCAGATTTCGGCTATGTCGATTTTCTTCCAGAAAGAACTGGCTTCACTGCCTGGAGTTCAGACATTTGTAAAGGGAGTGCTACATATTCAGCCCCTTTTTTGTGCCTTCTGTGGCACCTTGGGATCTCAACGTGGTGTTGAGTTTCTTAAAATCACATTGGTTTGAGCCACTTAAAACTGTGGATTTGAAATATCTCACGTGGAAAGTGGTCATGTTATTGGCCTTGGCTTCGGCCAGGCGTGTGTCAGAATTGGCGGCTTTGTCATGTAAAAGCCCTTATCTGATTTTCCATATGGATAGGGCAGAATTGAGGACTCGTCCCCAGTTTCTCCCTAAGGTGGTATCAGCTTTTCACTTGAACCAACCTATTGTAGTGCCTGCGGCTACTAGGGACTTGGAAGATTCCAAGTTACTGGACGTAGTCAGGGCCTTAAAAATTTATATTTCCAGGACGGCTGGAGTCAGGAAAACTGACTCGTTTTTTATCCTGTAGGCACCCAACAAAATAGGTGCTCCTGCTTCTAAGCAGACTATTGCTCGCTGAATTTGTAGCACAATTCAGCTGGAGCATTCTGCGGCTGGATTGCCGCATCCTAAATCAGTAACAGCCCATTCCACGAGGAAAGTGGGCTCATCTTGGGCGGCTGCCCGAGGGGTCTCGGCTTTACAACTTTGCCGAGCTGCTACTTGGTCGGGCAAACACGTTTGCTAAATTCTACAAATTTGATACCCTGGCTGAGGAGGACCTTGAGTTCTCTCATTCGGTGCTGCAGAGTCATCCGCACTCTCCCGCCCGTTTGGGAGCTTTGGTATAATCCCCATGGTCCTTACGGAGTTCCCAGCATCCACTAGGACGTCAGAGAAAATAAGATTTTACTCACCGGTAAATCTATTTCTCGTAGTCCGTAGTGGATGCTGTGCGCCCATCCCAAGTGCGGATTGTCTGCAATACTTGTATATAGTTATTGCCTAACTAAAGGGTTATTGTTGAGCCATCTGTTGAGAGGCTCAGTTATATTTCATACTGTTAACTGGGTATAGTATCACGAGTTATACGGTGTGATTGGTGTGGCTGGTATGAGTCTTACCCGGGATTCAAAATCCTTCCTTATTGTGTCAGCTCTTCCGGGCACAGTATCCTAACTGAGGTCTGGAGGAGGGGCATAGAGGGAGGAGCCAGTGCACACCAGATAGTACCTAATCTTTCTTTTAGGGTGCCCAGTCTCCTGCGGAGCCCGTCTATTCCCCATGGTCCTTACGGAGTTCCCAGCGTCCACTACGGACTACGAGAAATAGATTTACCGGTGAGTAAAATCTTATTATAATATTGACTAGCGGTATTCCTGCTTGGTAGTAGCTATATCGCCCTTGTGACGTGACTTGGTATTTTGGGTCAGCATGTTGGTAGACGTGGCCATGCACTGACCTGTACCGTACCGTACCGTACCCTCCAACTGTACCTTTTTTTTATGGTCTGTACCGATTTTTGGCTCTCCAAGCTTCCATTGAAAGTATAGGAGAAGGGGAGTGGCTTTACCCATGGCCACACCGATTTTTATGTGTAAAATGTTGGAGTGTGTGCTGTACCTGTCTGAACAGGCTCTATGTAGCAAGTGACATGAAGCCAGCACTAGATCTACCTACTTTCTCTGACGTCCTAGTGGATGCTGGGGACTCCGTAAGGACCATCGGGAATAGACGGCTCCGCAGGAGACTGGGCACACTAAAAGAAAGATTTGGTACTACCTGGTGTGCACTGGCTCCTCCCTCTATGCCCCTCCTCCAGACCTCAGTTAGATTTCTGTGCCTGGCCGAGCTGGATGCACACTAGGGGCTCTCCTGAGCTCCTAGAAAGAAAGTATGTTAGGTTTTTTATTTTACAGTGAGACCTGCTGGCAACAGGCTCACTGCAACGAGGGACTAAGGGGAGAAGAAGCGAACCTACCTGCTTGCAGCTAGCTTGGGCTTCTTAGGCTACTGGACACCATTAGCTCCAGAGGGATCGACCGCAGGACCCGTCCTTTGTGTTCGTTCCCGGAGCCGCGCCACCGTCCGCCTTACAGAGCCAGAAGCATGAAGATGGTCCGGAAAATCGGCGGCAGAAGACTTCAGTCTTCACCAAGGTAGCGCACAGCACTGCAGCTGCGCCATTGCTCCTCATACACACTTCACACTCCGGTCACTGAGGGTGCAGGGCGCTGGGGGGGGGCACCCTGAGCAGCAATAAAAACACCTTGGCTGGCAAAATAATCACAATATATAGCCCCAGAGGCTATATATGTGATAATCACCCCTGCCAGAATCCATAAAAAAGCGGGAGAAAAGTCTGCGAAAAAGGGGCGGAGCTATCTCCCTCAGCACACTGGGCGCCATTTTCTCTTTACAGTGCAGCTGGAAGACGGCTCCCCAGGCTCTCCCCTGTAGTTTTCAGGCTCAAAGGGTTAAAAAGAGAGGGGGGGCACTAAATTTAGGCGCAATATTGTTTATACAAGCAGCTATTGGGGAAAATTCACTCAGTGATAGTGTTAATCCCTACATTATATAGCGCTCTGGTGTGTGCTGGCATACTCTCTCTCTCTGTCTCCCCAAAGGGCTGTGTGGGGTCCTGTCCTCAGTCAGAGCATTCCCTGTGTGTGTGCGGTGTGTCGGTACGGCTGTGTCGACATGTTTGATGAGGAGACTTATGTGGAGGCGGAGCAGATGCCGATAAATGTGATGTCGCCCCCTGTGGGGCCGACACCAGAGTGGATGGATAGGTGGAAGGTATTAACCGACAGTGTCAACTCCTTACATAAAAGGCTGGATGACGTAACAGCTGTGGGACAGCCGGCTTCTCAGCCCGCGCCTGCCCAGGCGTCTCAAAGGCCATCAGGGGCTCAAAAAAACGCCCGTTACCTCAGATGGCAGACACAGATGTCGACACGGAGTCTGACTCCAGTGTCGACGAGGTTGAGACATATACACAATCCACTAGGAACATCCATTGCATGATCTCGGCAATAAAAATTGTGTTACACATTTCTGACATTAACCCAAGTACCACATAAAAGGGGTTTTATGTTTGGGGAGAAAAAGCAGCCGGTGTTTTGTTCCCCCATCAGATGAGTAAATGAAGTGTGTGAAGAAGCGTGGGTTCCCCCGATAAAAAAATTACTGCTGGCGTACCCTTTCCCGCCAGAGGATAGGTCACGTTGGGAGATATCCCCTAGGGTGGATAAGGCGCTCACACGTTTGTCATAAAAGGTGGCACTGCCGTCTTAGGATACGGCCACTTTGAAGGAGCCTGCTGATAAAAAGCAGGAGGCTATCCTGAAGTCTGTATATACACACTCAGGTATTATACTGAGACCTGCAATTGCCTCAGCATGAATAGTGCTGCTGCAGCAGGGTCTGATACCCTGTCAGATAATATTAATACCCTAGACAGGGAGAATATGGTGCTAACATAGAGCATATTAAAGACGTAGTCTTATATATGAGGGATGCACAGAGGGATATTTGCCGGCTGGCGTCCAGAATAAATGCAAGGTCCATTCTGCCAGGAGGGTATTAGAGACCCGGCAGTGGACAGGTGATGCTGACTTTAAAAGCCACATGGAGATTCTGCTTTATAAGGGTGAGGAATTGTTTGGGGATGGTCTTGGGACCTCGTATCCACAGCAACAGCTGGGAAGAAAAATTTCTACCTCAGGTTTCCTCACACCCTAAGGAAGCACTGTATTATCGGGTACAGTCCTTTCGGCTTCAGAAAAGCAAGGGGGCCAAAGGCGTTTCCTTTCTGCACAAGGGAAGAAGGAAAAAGCTGCACTGACAGCCAGTTCCCAGGATCAAAAATCTTCCCCCGCTTCCTCTGAGTCCACAGCATGACGCTGGGGCTCCACAGACAGGTGCGATGGGGGCGCGTCTCGGGAACTTCAGGGACCAGTGGGCTTGCCCACAGGTGAATCACTGGGTTCTGCAAGTAGTATCACAGGGATACAAGCTGGAGTTCGAGGCGACTCCCCCTCGCCGTTAGCTCACATCAGCCTTGCCTGCTGCCCTCGGATATAGGGAGTTAGTACTGGCGGCAATTCACAAGCTGTACTTCCAGCAGGTGAAATCAAGGTACCCCTCCTTCAACAAGGCTGGGGTTACTATTCCAAAAATGTTGTGGTACCGAAACCAGACGGTTCGGTGAGACCCATTCTAAAATTGAAATCCTTGAACACTTATATACGAAGGTTCAAGTTCAAAATGGAATCGCTCAGGGCGATTATTGCAAGCCTGGAGAATTTCAGGGTATCACTGGACATCAAGGATGCTTACCTGCATGTCCCTATCTACCCTCCTCACCAGGAGTACCTCAAAATTGTGGTACAGGATTGTCATTACCAATTCCATACGTTGCCGTTGGTCTGTCCCCGGCACCGAGGGTATTTACCAAATGGCAGAAAGAATTATCCAGTACTTGGGCAATCTCCTTTATAAAGGCGAGGTCCAGGGAGCAGTTGTTGTCAGAGTAGCACTATCTCGGGAAGTGCTACAACAGCACGGCTGGATTCTGAATATTCCAAAGTCGCAGCTGGTTCCTACGACGCATCTACTGTTCCTGGGGATGGTTCTGGACACAGAACAGAAAAAAGTGTTTCTCCCGCAGGAGAAAGCCAAGGAGCTGTCATCTCTAGTCAGAGGCCTCCTGAAACCAAAACAGGTGTCGGTGCATCACTGCACGCGAGTCCTGGGAAAATTGGTAGCTTCCTACGAAGCAATTCCATTCGGCAGGTTCCATGCAAGAACTTTTCAGTGGGACCTCTTGGACGGGATCGCATCTTCAGATGCATCGGCTGATAACCCTGTCTCCAAGGACCAGGGTGTCTCTGCTGTGGTGGCTGCAGAGTGCTCATCTTCTAGAGGGCCGCAGATTCGGCATACAGGACTGGGTCCTGGTGACCACGGATGCCAGCCTTCGAGGCTGGGGGGCAGTCACACAGGGAAGAAATTTCCAAGGACTTTGGTCAAGTCAGGAGTCGTCCCTACACATAAATATTCTGGAACTGAGGGCCATTTACAATGCCCTAAGTCAGGCAAGACCCCTGCTTCAAAACCAGCCGGTACTGATCCAATCAGACAACATCACGGCAGTCGCCCATGTAAACCGACAGGGCGGCACAAGAAGAAGGATGGCGTGGCAGAAGCCACAAGGATTCTCCGATAGGCGGAAAATCACGTCTTAGCACTGTCAGCAGTGTTCATTCCGGGAGTGGACAACTGGGAAGCAGACTTCCTCAGCAGACACGACCTACACCCGGGAGAGTGGGGACTTCATCCAGAAGTCTTCAAACTGTTGGTAAACCGTTGGGAAAGGCCACAGGTGGACATGATGGCGTCCCGCCTCAACAAATATCTCACGTGGAAAGTGGTCATGTTATTGGCCTTGGCTTCGGCCAGGCGTGTGTCAGAATTGGCGGCTTTGTCATGTAAAAGCCCTTATCTGATTTTCCATATGGATAGGGCAGAATTGAGGACTCATCCCCAGTTTCTCCCTAAGGTGGTATCAGCTTTTCACTTGAACCAACCTATTGTAGTGCCTGCGGCTACTAAGGACTTGGAGGATTCCAAGTTACTGGACGTAGTCAGGGCCTTGAAAATTTATGTTTCCAGGACGGCTGGAGTCAGGAAAACTGACTCGCTTTTTATCCTGTATGCACCCAACAAAATAGGTGCTCCTGCTTCTAAGCAGACTATTGCTCGCTGGATTTGTAGCACAATTCAGCTGGCGCATTCTGCGGCTGGATTGCCGCATCCTAAATCAGTGAAAGCCCATTCCACGAGGAAGGTGGGTTCATCTTGGGCGGCTGCCCGAGGGGTCTCGGCTTTACAACTTTGCCGAGCTGCTACTTGGTCAGGGGCAAACACGTTTGCTAAATTCTACAAATTTGATACCCTGGCTGAGGAGGACCTAGAGTTCTCTCATTCGGTGCTGCAGAGTCATCCGCACTCTCCCGCCCGTTTGGGAGCTTTGGTATAATCCCCATGGTCCTTACGGAGTCCCCAGCATCCACTAAGACGTCAGAGAAAATAAGATTTTACTCACCGGTAAATCTATTTCTCGTAGTCCGTAGTGGATGCTGGGCGCCCATCCCAAGTGCGGATTGTCTGCAATACTTGTATATAGTTATTGCCTAACTAAAGGGTTATTGTTGAGCCATCTGTTGAGAGGCTCAGTTATATTTCATACTGTTAACTGGGTTAAATATCACAAGTTATATGGTGTGATTGGTGTGGCTGGTATGAGTCTTACCCGGGATTCAAAATCCTTCCTTATTGTGTCAGCTCTTCCGGGCACAGTATCCTAACTGAGGTCTGGAGGAGGGGCATAGAGGGAGGAGCCAGTGCACACCAGGTAGTACCAAATCTTTCTTTTAGTGTGCCCAGTCTCCTGCGGAGCCGTCTATTCCCCATGGTCTTTACGGAGTCCCCAGCATCCACTACTGACTACGAGAAATAGATTTACCGGTGAGTAAAATCTTATTTTTTTTATTTATTTTTTATTTATTTTTTTGTTCTTTGTGAAAGGAGCTGGATGATCTGTGCACTTCTCCCTAGACAGGGGAAATGGGTAGAATCTGTGGCCTGTTCTGTTCAAGGGGACATGTGAGGTGACAGGTGATCCTGGAAGGGAAAATGCTATTTATTAAGCTGTGGATGTAGGGAAAATGGAATGTGGTTAATTTAGGGCAGTGGTTCCCAAACGCGGTCCTTGAGGCAGTCCAAGTTTTAAGGAAGTCCGTGCTTGGGCACAAGCAACTTAATAAGTACCTCAGTCACTTTGATTATACCATCTGTGCACAAGCAGGGATATACCTAAAACCTGGACTGTTTGGGTAACTTGAGGACTGCGTTTGGGAAGCACTGATTAAGGTTACTGATTGTGGAGTTTAGGGTCTAGTGCAGGCATTCCCAACCGCGGTCCTCAAGGCACACCAACAGTGCAGGTTTTAGTGATATCCAGGCTGCAGCACAGATGGTTACATCAAAATAACTGAGGTACTAATTAAGTCACCTGTGTTCAAGCCTGGATATCACTAAAACCAGGACTGTTAGTGTGCCTTGAGGACCGTGGTTGGGAAACACTGGTCTAGTATCTGCTTTTTCCCTGGCTGATAGTGCAGTTGTGATTGGAATGTGGTCATCTTAGCATGCCCAGTGCATGGCTGATTTAAAGATTGGTGTCTCGGGAATTATTATATAGTACATGGTGTGTATACCTTATGTCCCAAATCTATACCAATGTACCACATGTTCTGTATGCCCAGAAGGCCAGTTCATTGGGTGCTTTAGAAGAGACTACTCTGATACAGCCTATGGTGTTCCAGCCAGGTGGCAGTTATACCATGTAGGTTCTAATCTAGACTATAAAGCTGTGAAAAGAAGAGCAACAGTTTTGGATGAAAATAAATTCTCCAGACCATCTTCTACTTACCGGCCCGCTCTGCTGCTTTTTATCATCGCCTCAAGTCTAGGTCCAGCTTCTGCCAGTGGTTCTTAGCTGGTCCATTGGCTTCCACTGCATAAGCGGCTTCCTGCTGCTGCTGTCGTCTACTTGCTTTTTATCACTCAGTCCAGTATCTGGTCCCATCTCCCTCTGGGCTCTCCATGATCGTTTCCCGTACTGCTCCACTGAGGCAGCTCAGCATATAGAGAAGACGGCCAGGCTAGGGGACGGGTTCTGTTGATGCCTGTGCACTGCCTGCAGGAACATTGCTTTGTTAATCCATACTTTCCACAGAATTTCCCTGACCCATCTATGTAACACGAGTGCACCGCTTCCTCGCAGCCCCTGTGCTAGCCTGGAGTCCATTGCCTCCTTTCCCTCACACCAACGGGCTGTAATAACACCACCATCTGTATTATGTCTTTATTCCATGTTGTTATTGTTATTTTGTGTGTGTTTTTATTTTTATCACCAGCACATTTTACATTGTCATGTTTTTGTGTTTGTTTTTTGCATCCTGCTTATTTTCTTTTATTTTTGTTTTTGGATTTCTTTATTTTGGTTTCTGTCTGGGCTGCGCTGCCATGACTCAATGCTTATGGATGTGTTTATGGCTGCGCCTGCTTGCTGTAGATCCCCGTGGCACAGGCCTCGGACATGGATGACCTAGAGGAGTGGCTCGGCACCGATGTGGTGAGATTCTCTTCTGCTCCTCTTCCTTGTGCTCTAGAACCGCTGTTTGCTTCAGCCCTAATTTTCCTCACTGTTTATCACAGACGTATCACACTACCTTATCTTTATCTTTGCAGTCACTAATGTCTACTAGTTCTTGTACTGTAACCTAACCCAGGTTCACACCTTCAGATTGCTTTGCCTTGTTGACTTGAGTACTCCCGCAGCTTTTACTAGCCTTTGGTCATTGTTTGCTGCCTCTGGGAACAACACCAGGTGGCACTGTGGAGACCGTTGGTCGCCATGCGGAGCATACAGCAGTAGCTGTGTCCCATCTCTCAGAGAACGAATCAAACACCTCTGCCTCCTATAGAAATGTATGGCTAATAATAAATACAAAAAGGTCTAAAGGCAAAGTAGTGTGTTTGGTGAAAGCTGCTGGAGGGAGTGTTCAAACCAATATATCTGTCATGGGAAGGTCAGAAACCCCTTTAAATGTTAATTTATAATTTGATATTAATGTGTTTACCTCAGGTAAGAGGGTATTTCTTCCAATAAATGTTCTAGTGTTGTAGCACTGTCTTATTAGGTCACTTTTACTCACATGTTAACGTGGAGCCCTTGTCTACACATTTTGTGCTCTGAACCAATAGTCTATCAGCTTACTGGGACCTAGACTGCAGGCTGGTTGAGACAAAATGGCTGCCCTAACTGTGTGTACAGTAATAGGTGTCAGCCCTCTTATACCCACATTCACTTTGCACTTAAAGGCAGAGTTTCCCAAATGCCATTACAGTCCAGGTTTTAAAGATGGTCTTGCTTGAGCACAGGTGACTTAGGGGGACATATACTAAGCAGTGATAAAAGTGGAGAAGTGAGCCAGTGGAGACGTTGCCCATGGCAGCCAATCGGCATTGACGTAACATTTATAATTTGCCTACTATAAAAATATACAGAGCAGCTGATTGGTTGCCATGGGCAACTTCTCCACTGGTTCACTTCTCCACTGTTATCACTGCTTAGTACATGTCCCCCTTTTGGGGTCTATTTACTAAGCTGTGGAGAGAGAATGTACCAGTCAATCTGCTCCTACTTGCCATTTCTCCTTCATTCACTAGGGGCCACTGGAGCGCAGTTACAATGGGGAAATAGTAGGCAGTAATTGGGAGCTGGCACTTTAAAATTCTAACACTGTGGCTAGCTCCTCCCCTACTATGTCCCCCCTCCAAGCCAGTCTTTAATTTGTGCCCAAGGGAGCTGGTTCACTTGGGTCTCCTCTGAAGATTTTTTTATTTTTACTTACACTAGCTCTGCCACTGCCAGTCTGAACCGCGGGAGCTGCCGGCGGGGGCCCATCGCAGCTGCGTGCGGCTCTGGATGGGCCCCGGCTGAAGGAGACGCTGAGCTCTCTGGAACCGGCCAGACACCACTGCGTGCGGCGCTTGTCGGGGCCGTTCCGTCGGCTGAAGATACTGGCAGCACGGCAGTGGTGAGTATGCGTGGCCGGACACCGCTGCGTGCGGCGCGTGTCGGGACCGTTCCACCACGGACTGCAAGCAGCAAGTACAATTATTGATGTGGTGGCTGTTGGAATGTATTGCTTACTGCACCGCTCCCCCCGCTCTCCCCGCCCTCGGTTATGGGGCTTTAGCAATGGGTAGCAGGGGTGGCTTAGGAGTTGGAGTAGCACTGGCTACTCTATTGTCATTAATTTTTTATTTATTTATTGTCCTCCGCCCGCAATCCCGCCCTCCCCGCGCGGCTCCCCGTTCAGCGCGGCTGCAGGAGGCGCAAAGCACTTTCAAATTTGGCGCCTTTTCGGAGGGGGAGGAGCTTAGTCCCACTCTGCGCCGCCGGACTCCACGCGCGCTGGCGATCATTTTCCTTGCTGCAGCGTGGGACAGAGGAGCTCCATCTGTCACAGTATCATAGTATCATAGTATCTGAGGTTGAAAAAAGACAATTGTCCATCGAGTTCAACCTATTTGTGGTCTCCTATGCATGATGATTTGACTAAAATTTGACTGATGCTGCTGTCAGCCGTTACATTTTATCCCTATTTATAGTAACTATAATGCATGACTATGCACCATACCCCTGGATATCCTTATCCATTAGGAATTTATCTAACCCATTCTTAAAGGTATTGACAGATTCCGTCATTACAACTCCCTCGGGCAGGGAATTCCAAACATGTATTGTCCTTACCGTGAAAAAGCCTTTACGCCGTATTGTGCGGAATCTCCTCTCCTCTAACCTGAGCGAGTGTCCACGAGTCCTCTGTGTTGATCTAACCAAAAACAGGTCCCGCGCAAGCTCTTTGTATTGTCCCCTTATATATTTGTAGATGTTGATCATAGCCCCTCTTAGTCTCCGCTTTTCCAATGTAAACAGGCCTAGTCTTTCAAGCCTTTCCTTGTATTCCATCGTCTCCATGCCCTTAATTAGTTTGGTCGCCCTCCTCTGTACCTTTTCAAGCTCCAGGATATCCTTTTTGTAGTACGGTGCCCAGAATTGTACACAGTATTCAAGGTGTGGCCTCACTAGTGATTTATATAACGGGAGTATAATACTCTCGTCCCTAGCATCAATACCCCGTTTTATGCATGCTAATATCTTATTAGCCTTCTTTGCTGCAGTCCTACTTTGGGTACTACTGCTTAGCTTGCTATCTATGAGGACACCTAAGTCCTTTTCCAGTACAGAATCCCCTAATTTTACCCCATTTAGTAGGTAGGTGTAATTTATGTTCTTGTTACCACAGTGCATTACCTTACACTTGTCTGTGTTGAAGCGCATTCTCCATTTGGCTGCCCATGCTTCTAATTTAACTAAGTCGTTCTGAAGAGACTCGGCATCCTCCTCTGTATTTATAGCCTTACACAATTTGGTATCATCTGCAAAAATTGACACCATGCTCTCTAGACCTTCTGTTAGGTCGTTAATGAAAATATTGAACAATAGCGGTCCTAATACTGAGCCTTGCGGCACACCACTTAGCACTTCAGTCCAAGTTGAAAAAGATCCATTAACCACAACGCGCTGCTTCCTATTATCTAACCAGTTTATAAACCCAAGTGCATATTGTGCTTCCTAGCCCAGTGAGCTGTTACAGTGGGGACAGGGGGCACTGAGGGCACCTATACCTTCTCCTTTTGTTAGAGCCTGTCACTGCACCGTATCGTGCAGGATACTTAGGGCTGCTGTGGCTGCACTTTTCGTCTGCTACCCCCCCCCCCTCCCCTTCTGCCTATTGCTGTTTTCCTGTGGGGGAGGGTGATACTAAGTGCTGCCATGGCCAGTAAAGGCTCCAAGGCAACACAAAAACAGGGACATCTTTTATGTGAGGAGTCAGCCCTCCCTCCTTATCTGCTCAGCCCTCCTCAGAACCCCAGAGCGCTCCTGCATGGACAACTCAGCTTACAGAGGTTATGTCCCTGCTGACTGGGGAGCTGAAGGCCTCTCGGGAAGATAGGGAGGCGACCTGGTACCGACAGCTTGTCCCGATACCGGGAGCCAGAACCAGCATGGTCTGTTTCTTTGGTAAAATCAGTAGAAGGGCTTTCTAGAGCTGTAATCCCTTCCCAGACCCCGTCCTTTAGCCCTTCTCAACAGGCTTCTAAAAAGAGATTGCTAACCTCTGTGTTGCAGGACTTTGACGATGATATGCCTCAATTAGATGAGGCGGGAGTAGATGTACGGGGCATACAGGATGTAGATAATCAGGATACTGATGATGATCAGGTGTACGGGGACTCTGAACCAGCGGCGCTGGGTGTAGAGGCTCTTATTACTGCTATTCGCTCAGTATTACAGGTGGAGGAGACGGAGCAGGACGCCTTACGCCCTTCGAGGTTTGGCAGCAACCAATGCTTGCCGGTGACTTTTCCAGTTTTGGAGGAGCTGGATGCGTTCATAACGGCAGCCTGGAAACATTCGGACGCGAAGTTTCAGGTATCAAGAAAATTGTTGTCTTCCTATCCTTTTCCCGCAGATAGCAGGAAGCGTTATGAGACCTCTCCGATTGTGGATCCTTCGGTGTCTCATTTGTCCAAGAAGACGGTGCTGCCAATTCCGGGAGCGACTTCGCTTAAGGAGGCGTTGGATAGGAAGTTGGAATCCACCTTGAAGACTATTTACTCGGCGGCGGGGGTATTGCATCGCCCGGCGCCGGTGGGTTGTTGGGTCAACAAGGCGATCGAAGCTTGGGTGGAGCACTTGTCCTCTGGAATTCGTGACGAATTGCCGGCAGATCAATTGATACAGTTGGCAGAATACATCCGTGAATCAGCCCTTTATCTTTGCAAAGCTTCCAAGGACATCTGTATTCTCGGAGCTTGAATTTCCGCTTTAGCAATTGCGGCCCGCAGGGCTCTCTGGCTTCGGCAGTGGCAAGCGGATACGGAGTCCAAAAGGGCAGCAGAAGCGTTGCCCTTTACGTGAGAGGTTCTGTTTGGTAAAGATCTGGATGCCTGGATCTCTCAGGCCACCCGTGGTAAGTCGACTTATCTTCCTTCTGCTGCTCGCAAGCCATATAGGGGTCCATCCTTTCGATCCTTTCGTGCACCTTCCAGGTTTTTAGGCCAGGCCAGGGGAGGAGCTTCCGTCTCCCGTGGCCATAGGGGTAGAGGCAGAGGTTCCACAGCCTCAACCCAGTCAGAGGTTAAGTCCTCCACCACTACCACCGCATGATTGGCTTCCCTCCTACCTGGGAGATCACAGGGTGGGAGCTCGTCTGTGGGATTTCAGGGAGGTCTGGGTACAGTCCTGTCCAGACACTTGGGTCAGGGATCTCATCATTTGCGGTTACAAGCTCGATTTTCAGGAACAACCGCCCCAGCTGTTTTTTTTACCACGGGTTTACCAGTTTCCGACAACAGAGGGGTTGCCTTACAGGCAGCGGTCCAGAATCTTCTATCCGCAAAGGTAGTGATCCCTGTTCCCTCTCATCATCGGAAACAGGGCTATTACTCAAGCCTGTTTCTTGTACCGAAGCCGGACGGCTCGGTCAGGCCAATCCTGAACTTGAAGGATCTCAATCCTGATAATGTCGATATTATCTTAAACCATAAAGCTATACCTCTAGATACACTTTTACAGTGGAGCCGCTAGACTGAATACACGCGCTACGCACTTTGTACGCTATTTGCGTACAGAGTCCCGTACGTGGTACGTACTTGACGTACACACGCCGCGCTGAGTGTACAGAGTACGCACAGCGCGCGCACACACAGTTGATAACCTTTAAACCTTATTCGTAATGCAATGCAATGTTATTCTTACACTCTAAACCATGTGCCGCAAAGCACTGTAATGATATACTTTAAACCTTAAGTAGCGCTGACGGTATAAAGAACCCGCAGTGCGTACACCTTATCAATACACTCTTAAACCTTATACAGTAAAATATGCTTTAAACCCTTGCAGGAAAGTGAGGACACAACACCGATATGTAGTTGAACCACAGGGTTCTAAGGCCACAGTGGATTATTTCAAAAGGTAAAACAGTACAAATTATACACTACAGGCTAACAAGATAAATCTACAACAGAATAATGGCTACAGAAAATGTACATACGTGAGAATGTTCGCAAGCGCAACCTGGACCAGTCCTCCACTTATCAGGTAGAAAGCGTTCAGAGTCTTCTGACCGGCCAGGCAACAACGGGCTTTTTATACACAACTTACATACACAATACAATGGTCACTGTAATCTCATTGTCCATTGGACACAGAGATGTGTCTTTACATTACAGGAGAGGTCATAGGTTGATTTGAAAAGGTGGGCGATGTCTTTCTCAACTGCTCTTGGGGGTGGTATCCTCTGGATTCCCGCCGCATACATAATATACAGTAAATACAGGTTATATCTATATTCTACTTCTGCACATGACTATACGCTGGAACATGCGATCTTTCTCTAACCAACACCGGAATGTTACCCTTAAAATACCCTACAGCTGGATACTAGACATCACCTTCTAACCTTTATCTGACCCTTCCTATCATGCAAAGGCGAATCCCTTAGTCCTGGAACTGTTTAAACTGTTGATACTCGCTGATGTGGTGCAAGGGAGCTATATCTAAAATGTACACTATTTGGGTTAAATATGTAATGTTCTAATAACCCTCTACGCGCTCACACACTCCGCCGTAAATACCCATACCACGCGCAGGAACGCGGGAGCGATCATACGCAAATTGCGGATATGTGCACGCACGGCGAAGTAAGTGTACGCGCAGCGGGCATGTGCATGGGGTTAGTACATGATGTATGCATTACAATATTTTTCGACTTTGACAATCCGTATTTTAGAGTATTCAAGTTCAAGATGGAGTCCCTCCAGTCTGTTATTGCGTTGTTGGAGAAAAACGAGTTTCTGGCGTCCTTAGACATCAAGGATGCATGTTCCCATTTGGCCTCCTCATCAGGCTTTTCTCCGGTTCGCGATACGGGACGCTCCTTTCCAGTTCTAGGCCCTTCCGTTCGGTCTCTTCTGCTCCCAGAGTGTTCACAAAGGTCATGGCTGTCATGGTGGCCCTACTTCGGCAGCAGGGTGTGACGATTGTTCCCTATCTGGACGATCTGCTAATAAAGGCAAGCTCGGCAGAACTGTTGCTTCAGAATATCCGGTTGACGCAGGACCTTCTGATTCGGCACGGGTGGATCCTGAATTTCCCGAAGTCTCACTTATGCCCCTAGCCACGGTTGCTGTTTCTGGGGATGATTCTCGACACGGTCCGTCAGAGGGTTTTCCTTCCTCAGGACAAGATCCTGTCTCTGCAGACACTGGTAAGGTCGGTTCTTCGACACCGTCGGGTGTCAGTGTATCTGTGCATTTGCCTTCTGGGAAAGATGGTAGCAGCATTCGAAGCTCTTTCGTACGGTTGCTTCCACTCTCGACCTTTTCAGTTGTCTTCTACATCAGTGGTCAGGATCTCATCTGTTCCTTCATCAGCGGGAGACGCTATCTCCAAAGGCACGGTCGTCGCTTCTCTTGTTGCTCCAGTCGGCTCATCTGTTGGAAGGAAGGCGGTTCGGAGTATGGGATTGGACTCTCCTCACTACGGATACCAGTCTGCGAGGCTGGGGGGCAGTGACCCTGGAACATCGGTTTCAGGGGCGCTGGTCAATCCACGAGTCCGCTCTCCCCATAAACATTCTCGAACTAAGGGCGGTGTACAATGCCCTACTTCAGGCACATCACCTACTGAGCGGTCAGAGTTCAGTCCAACAACGCAACGACGGTGGCGTACATCAACCGTCAGGGCGCACACGCGGCGATAAGGTAGGTCACCAACATCCTTCTCTGGGCAGAGGAGTATGCTCTGTCCTTCTCGGCAATATTCATTCCAGGAGTGGACAATTGGGAAGCCGATTATCTCAGCCGTCAGGACATGCACCCGGGAGAGTGGTCACTCCTTCCCCAGGTGTTTTGGCAACTGGTCCGCCGGTGGGGAAAACCACAGATCGACCTCATGGCGTCCCACCTGAACCATCAGTTGCCTCTTTATTACTCTCGGGCGAGGGACCCGGCGGCGGTGGGCGTGGATGTCCTCACGGCTCCTTGGAATTTCCGGTTCGTTTACCTCTTTCCTCCTTTCCCGCTGTTGGCGCGGGTTCTGCAACGTATCAAGAGAGAAAACGCTCTGGTCCTCCTGGTGGCTCTGGATTGGCCACGCAGGGTTTGGTACTCCACCCTACACCTGTTGTCAGTAGCCGAGCCTTGGCACCTGCCACTGCGGGACGATCTACTACAACAGGGTCCTTTTCTTTATCCAGACTTACGCAGGCTACGTTTGACGGCGTGGCTGTTGAGAAAGCCATCTTGAAAAGGAAGGGGATTCCTCGTACGGTTATATGCTTTGGGCTAGAAAGTCAGTCACATCTTCTCACTACTACCGCATTTGGAAGGCTTATGTAGCCTGGTATGAACTTCGAGAATTTTCACCTTCCGTGTTTCGCTTAGCCCGCCTTCTCAGTTTTTTGCAGGCAGGTTTCTCGGCAGGCTTAAGACTGGGTTCATTAAAGGTGCAGGCCTCTGCTCTTTCGGTTTTCTTCCAGAAAAAGTTAGCCTTGCTGCCGGAAGTTCAGACTTTCTTTCAGGGGGTTCTTCGAATACAGCCTCCCTTCCGCCCTCCAACAGCGACATGGGACCTCAATCTGGTCCTCTTTTCTGCAGTCTTCATTGTTTGAGCATCTGGAATCGGTTGAGATAAAATATCTCACCTGGAAGGTGGTCCTTCTCCTGGCTCTCGCTTCAGCCAGACGGGTGTCGGAACTTGGGGCTCTCTTGTCGCTCTCCTTACCTGGTGTTTCATGCGGATAGGGCCGAACTTCGTACTCTCATGTCTTTTCTACCTAAGGTGGTGTCTGATTTTCACATCAATCAGCCGCTTGTGGTTCCGGCGCTCTCGGTGGACTCTCCGGACTCGAGATCGTTGGACGTTGTCAGGGCGCTCAAGATCTATGTGGATAGGACTTTTACTATTCGGAAGTCGGACTACTTATTTGTTCTATACGATGCTGCTCGCCGTGGTTGGCCGGCTTCTAAGCAGACTTTGTCCCGATGGATTCGACTGACCATCAGACAAGCTTATTTGGCAGCTTCTCGGGAACCTCCGTCTTCAATTTCAGCGCACTCTACGCGCTCGGTGGGACCTTCGTAGGCGGCTGCCCTTGGGGTCTTCATGACTATTTTATGTCGGGCGGCTACTTGGTCGGGCTGACATACGTTTGTCATATTCTATAGGTTTGACACTTTTGCGGCCTCTGCATCGCAGCTTGGCCGATCGTTTCTACAGGACTCTCGGCGCTCTCCCACCCGTTTTGGGAGCTCTGGGACGTCCCCATTGTAACTGCGCTCCAGTGGCCCCTAGTGGATGAAGGAGAAATCAGGATTTTGGTACTTACCGATAAATACCCTTCTCCGATTCCACAGGGGCCACTGGACGCCCACCCAGCGCTGTTTCCTACTTTTTCACTTAACGGTTTGCAGATCACTGTGTCTGCTTGTTTGGTTCAGGTTAACCTTTTTTGTTAGGTTATGTTCCAGGTTTGTTTCGTGTTATCCTGGTTTACATGGTGGCGTTAACCTCCTCTACCTTTAAAGTTTGTTTATTCAAGCTCTCCTCGGGCACAGTTTTACGTAGACTGGCTTGGAGAGGGACATAGGAGGGGAGGAGCTAGCCACAGTGTTAGAATTTTAAAGTGCCAGCTCCCAATTACTGCCTACTATTTCCCCTTTGTAACTGCGCTCCAGTGGCCCCTGTGGAATCTGAGAAAGGGATTTATCGGTAAGTACCAAAATCTTGATATTAGAGGCTTTGAGGCAGATGTATTAAGCCTGGAGAAGTGATAAAGCAGTGATAAGTGGCACCAGCCAATCATTACAGGTTTGAAAAATGACAGGAGCGGATTGGCTGGTGTGTTATCAGCTTCCACTTCTGACTACTTTATCACTACACCAGGCTTAATACATCTGCCACTGTATTTGAAAAATTACAGGCGCTGATTGGCTGGTATCTCTCTCCACTTTCTCTCTCTCTCCCTCTCTCTCTCCCCCTCTCTCTCTCTCTCTCTCCCCCCCCCCACCCCCTCTCCAAGATTAAGTATATCTTTAATTAGTACCTTAGTCAATGTGATTTAACGATCTGGACTTGCGCATGGATGTTACAGGTTGAGTATCCCTTATCCAAAATGCTTGGGACCAGAGGTGTTTTGGATATGGGATTTTTCCGTATTTTGGAATAATTGCATACCATAATGGGATATTATGGTGATGGGACCTAAATCTAAGCACAGAATGCATTTATGTTACATATACACCTTATACACACAGCCTGAAGGTCATGTTAGCCAATATTTTTTATAACTTTGTGCATTAAACAAAGTGTCTACATTCACACAATTCTTTATGTTTCACATACACCTTATACACACAGCCTGAAGGTCATTTAATACAATATTTTTAATAACTTTGTGTATTAAACAAAGGTTGTGTACATTGAGCCATCAAAAAACAAAGGTTTCATTATCTCACTCTCACTCAAAAAAATCCGTATTTCGGAATATTTGGATATGGGATACTCAACCTTTATTAAATACCAGGATTATAATGGCGGAGTTTTGGGAAACTCTGCTTTAAGCTATGACTGGGGAAAATACCAATTGTAGGGCTATAACCTTGTACAATCCTCTGCTATAGTGAATTCCAACAAGGAAAGTGAGTTGATGGAATGATCTGTCTGTCAGGGAGATATGCAGGTCTGGTTCAGAGCTCATGTACATTCATGTTGAACTAGTAACCTGTTTTTAGATATTTTGTGGCGCCGATATCTGCTCCCTGCGCCCTCATGTTTTGTTCCAGCTGATGACTAACTGCTTCCCAGAATATAATGTTCCTCTTGCGTAGCAGAGAGAGGTGTGATGTGTAGGCCTCATATGAAGACCATTACGTTGGTTTGTTTTTACCATCTCAATATAGTGACACCCACCCAGACTATTTTTTTTTCTCTCTCCTTTTAATATTTCAGTATAACAGACTTGTAGTGATGCGTTGCGCGCTCTGCATTAATGGGCTGTCCCCGCACCTTGGTACGCGCCTTGGCCCTCATTCCGAGTTGTTCGTCGTTGCCGATTTTCGCTATATTGCGATTAGTCGCTTACTGCGCATGCGCAAGGTTCGCAGAGCGCATGTGCTTAGTTATTTTACACAAAAGTTAGGTATTTTATTCACGGCATAACAAGGTTTTTTCATCGTTCTGGTGATCGTACTGTGACAGGAAGTGGGTGTTTCTGGGCGGAAACTGGCCGTTTTCTGGGCGTGTGCGAAAAAACGCTGGCGTTTCTGGGAAAAACGCGGGAGTGTCTGAAGAAACGGGGGAGTGTCTGGGTGAACGCTGGGTGTGTTTGTGACGTCAAACCAGGAACGAAACGGACTGAACTGATCGCAATGGCAGAGTAAGTCTGGAGCTACTCAGAAACTGCTAAGAAATTTCTATTCGCAATTCTGCTAATCTTTCGTTCGCAATTCTGCTAAGCTAAGATTCACTCCCAGAGGGCGGCGGCTTAGCGTGTGCAATGCTGCTAAAAGCAGCTAGCGAGCGAACAACTCGGAATGAGGGCCCTTGTGGGACATCCTGCTTATGTTTTGGTCTTTCTTTTTGCAGAAGGGGGATGAGCCAGAGGAAGGTGTCACTAGTGAAGGTACGTGTTGCTGAAAAATACTTCTAGGAAACTAACACCGATGTCTATCACTAACATTAGCATGCTCCAGCCACTGCTGATAGGTTGTTATATTACATCAGTGATCCGTCAGATTATTAGAAGGTACGCTATGTACTGAATGTCGACCTCACGTAGTTCCGTAAATGCACGTTAACCTCTACTCATTTTCTAGAATTTGACAAGTTCCTGGAAGAACGAGCCAAATCAGCAGAAAGGATCCCAGACCTCCCGTCTCCTCCCACTACAGAGCCCACCCTGACCGTGAACCCCACAAGCCGGAAGAAGCAGGAGCGGGCTGACGACGCGTTGTTTGCATTGTAGATATTCACTCTCCTCTGTATAGCTCGCATCACGCTCCCCACCTGCTGCATTCAGGACCATCACTATCCGCCCTCCAGTCCTTTATCCATGCACCCAGTGAATTGATTGGCTGTTATTCCAGCTGCTCTCCCTGATTTGGTAGAGAGGCTTGTCCAATCAGTAACCGCAGGCCTTGGTCTGTATTGTAAATTTGCAGCCTCTAATGTGTGGTGACCCTTTCACTGCGCATTGTGCTTGGGGGGAAAAATATAAAGGGGAGTTGCCAGGTCTGCATCATAATGCCAGGTAACGGGTCACCCGGTGCAATGTCTCTTCCCAGACCTACAAGGTGCATACCATGCATTTGTATGTGACCTGCTGCCCTGTCTGAGTGCCCATTCACTTTCACTGCTACTCTGTCCTTCTCCACAAGCTTGCAAAGACTTTACTGCTGGCGATATGCCGACAGTAAACAGAGAAGTCATAGGACAACCCATCACCTGTCTACCTGTGTCCGTCCTTATTTTCTCCATCATGATATTGATGTTCTGTCAGTCTGCAATGTTCACACTCCTTTGTGATGGATGACCTGGGCTTGCATGCTTAGAGGACTGGAGGGCATTAGGCGCAAGGCCTGCTACATAGTATTCTGCTGTAGTGTCCCACTAGGTGGCGCTCTGCACATAGTATTTTACGGTAGTGTCCCTCTAGGTGGCGCTCTGCACATTCCTTCACACTCTTGTAAATGTTCCCTCTCTGTACCTCCAGATAACTGCAATAGCACTGCATGTCTTATCTCTCTCTCTATATCTCTGTATCTATATCTAGTAGAAAATAATGTATACCTGAACTGCAATATTTGCACAGCTTTCTTACCTCTCATATGGAGTGGCGGACACTTGTCCAGCTTAATTAACTGATCATTACTGCATACTGTACAGTGGGGGGGGGCATTACTGGAAAGACCTGGCTGTGCTCAGAATATTTCCGTATGCTGCCGAAAACCCGGAATAGTTGCCAGCTTGCATGGTTTGCAGGTGGGCGTTGCTACACATACAGATGTTACATGGAAGCCACTAGTAACCGGTCGTCTTAAACCCTTGGGTGCCATATTTTGTCTCTACTGGTTAAACACACAAGGGGGAGGTGAGCCTGTCCATGATCCTGCTGCCCACGGGTTGTAGTAATGTTCTGACCGATAGGGTATCACTGTCTGAATGTCCGCAGCCTGCTACGGAGCTACTCCTGTTCCCTGAGAGTGCCACCTGCAGCCACTGACCAGTCACCAAGACTCTGGCTGAATGTGGCACATGCGCCGACACACTAACCTCATCCGCTGTGTACAAATCAAATGAATAAGTTGGTGGCGCATTGACAGGTGTCAATTATTGCTGCTCCCGGGAAAACTTGGGCACTTAATGCGCCTCATAGATAGAAACAGCAGCAGTGACACCCACAGGCATGGGATGACGGAATGGAACAATGCAAGGAATAAAAAAGTGATGTTATAATATGAATCACGTTTCTTTAAAGGGACAATATTCCCTTCTGTTTTAAGTATAGTCTAGTATACCTCGATAGGCCGTGTTCTATTAGAGATGGGTGTTTCTGTACATAGATCAGGTATCTTATACATATTGTATATGTATTGCATTTGCTGTGTTTTTATCTCTGAAAGAATGGTTGACTGCCAAAAGCAGCCAAATAGTCACAGGGACCATATGAAGCGGATATGGCTGCCTGTCGCAGAGAGACTTTCCTGGCCATTACATTGTCGGTAAAGTGTGTGTACTTGCACTGTAGACTGTGCGTTGTTGATTACTTCCATTTGAGCACTTTTAGTCTTGTGGATGGTAACGATTGTGCGCCATCTTATAAAATCTTTTGTCACCACCTTTATGCCTAGCTCCACCCTTGTCATGTAATCTACAGCCTAAGAGAAGGGTGCGAGTCTCTGCGTATGTTACAGGTCTAATCCCAGTCACCAATATTCTGAGATGACTGTAACCTTGAAAATGATTACCGTCTATTGGATGAGCGGTGTGGCATAGTTCCTAAGGGTCACATTCCAGCATCCTATTGGTCAGGACCCCCCATTGGCGTTCCTTTTGACATAGTCACTTAGGCAGTTTTGTCTATGGTGAAAGTTTCTCCTTTTTGGTAGCTAAAATAATGACACACTAACTTTTGGGATCCCGACTATGGGTGGTATCCGGTGTCTAGGTCGACAGTGTCTAGGTCGACAGCGTTTCTAGGTCAACATGTTCTAGATTGACAGGTCAAAAGGTCGACATGAGTTCTTCACTTTTTTTTCTTTTTTTTTAACTTCTTCATACTTTATGATCCAAGTAGACTACGATTGGGAATGATAACCTGCCCGAAGCATGGCGAGCGAAGCGGTGCACTAATTGGGGTTCCCGGTAACTGTACGGAGAAAACCACACCAAAAAAAATTAAAAACCTCATGTCGACCTTCTGACCTGTCTACCTAGAATCCCTGTCGACTTAAGTGTGGTCGACCTTCAATACCACCCATCATGGCCATATCTGACCCTATTGGCGTACCTATTGCGTTCGGCATATGTAGGGAAAGTGGACAGGAAGTGATTGTCTGATCTATATTCATCTAGCCTTGAAAACAAGTTCAAAAAAGTTGACTGGTTTTAGATGAGCTTGCATATGCTTTCTCTCCACACTACAATCTGCCACCTGAGGCTGAGGCACTCGATGCCTCAGGTCAGACTCCACTGGTCCCATCTGAAAAGGCTGAGCACTGCTGTATTACAGGATACCAATGAAACTGCAAAGACAGGGACTCTCACTGCTCTGAGCAGGCAGAAACATATGATATCAAGCCATAATATCAATTTAAAAAAAAAAAAAACTCTTTACTACTGGGAAGTGACCCCTCTGCCCAGTGCACTAATATTGCACACAAAAAAAAAATCAGGGTTCAGTTTGATAAATCATACGGGTTTGGCTAAACTTGAACCCCTAAGATTTCTGCATATGTAGTTCAAGCTCTTATGTGACTACAGACAAAATCCATGTTTGTAATAACTGGTGTGACATTCGCCATCTCCGCAACGCCAGGCTGCGACATCAGAGCCATCGTGTCTACCCCCATAACATGCTACAACTAACATGTATATTTAATATTTTAAATTATTTTATATTTTATACATGCAAACACTAATTGTAGATTAATGTTGGACATTATTTATTTGTTGAACCCTGTTATTCTTTTCTCGTGTATCCGGTTTTTAAACCGTGGAAGCGTATAAATATTTTAGCGTTTATGTCGTCTGTAGGAGTTATTAATCCGTCCAGAATGTTCTCCTTCAAACCCATAAATGTCTGTCTTTTAGGAAGTCGTTGGTTTTGCTGAAATGTACCACTGTAGCGAAAATCTGTACAAACACATAATAAATCCATAACAACTATATATTGTCTGGCTATTCATTTCAGCTGTGTTATTTTAGTTTGATAAGAGAAGCGCCTAAAGCAAGGTAGGTTAATAGTGACTGGTGGCGTAAGGCCCCGCCCCTCCTTTTTAACCTTCTAGCTGGTTTGTCACTAATGCAGAAGTCATTCAGTAACTTTTACATAATTTGTGCGCACCCCTTCATTTGCCTGAAATGTACTCTGATTGCTATGGCCATGTGAAATATAGTGCGTTTGGGGGGTTCTGGTGACCAGTATCTACAGGAGCAATATCCTCTGAGAGAAGAACAAAACTTCATGTTAAAGAATATCAGTAACAGACTTCTAATGAACCTAACAGAACAGACAGATTTGCCGGTGAGTTAGGCAGACCCAACCTTAGCTTGGAGTCTTTAGTTATGGAAGTTTTGGTATCTTGGGACATTTGGGAAACTGACACTGTATTCGGGGAACTCACAGAGACATGTTACACTGTAAACTGGAGTTTCTCTTACGTCCTAGAGGATGCTGGGGTCCACATTAGTACCATGGGGTATAGACTGGTCCACTAGGAGCCAATGGCACTTTAAGAGTTTAATAGTGTGGGCTGGCCCCTCCCTCTTTGCCCCTCCTATCAGACTCGGTTTAGAAAATGTGCCCGCAGGAGCCAGTCACAGCTAGGGAAGCTCCTAGGAGTTTTCTTAGTTTTAATTTTTTTCTTAAAGTTGTCTTAAAGTTTGTTGTATTGGCAACAGCCTTCCTGCTTTGTGGGACTTGGGGGGGGGGGGGGGGGGGAAGAGTAGGAACCAACTTAATAGAGTTAATGGTTCTCTATCTCCGCTGACAGAACACTGAGCTCCTGAGGGTGATGATCGCAAGGCCACGAGGCGACCGCTCACTCCCGCTGCACGGCCGCCTTCCCCTAACAGAGCCAGAAGATAGAGTGGTGAGTACGGCGCCGGCATCCTGGTTAGCGGGTCTCCGGCGGGTATGGTGGCACAAGGGTTGGAACGCAGCTCTCAGGGGCTTTGCTCCGGTATGGCTCGGCAACATCTCTGCATGTAAACGCTGGAGGGGCGTCCTGAGTCGGCAGGTTAACCCTACACTGGTCATGACATTAACAGGGGCTAATCCCACTGTTAACATGTAAAATATTCAGGCCATCTTAACTAAGTGCTGGAAGCTGCGTGCCAGGTGAGGGGGCGGGGCTTCCCCTCAGAGCGGATTCAACACCAGCGCCATTTTTTCCCTCCAGATTACACAGAATGCTGTCAGGGAGCGCTGCCCTTCACATAACGCCAATGCCTCATGGTACCATGGTGTGATACACCGGGGAGGGGAGGGAAAGTGTGATAACCGTACGAACTGCTCTATTAAGGGTAGTTAGTTAGCGCCGGGCTTTTATCATAACTGCCTACAGGGGTGCAGTGTGGCTGGCTCCTTATACTCTGTGACTCTCTGAAGGTGCGCCTTAAAGGAGCCGGCTGACCGTAAGATTAAGACTACGCTCAAATCACTATACACAGCTACAGGTGTGGCTTTAAGGCCCACTGTTTTTTGTGCGTGGATTTCTAAAGCTATAGTAAAGTGGTTAGGCACATTACTAGAGGAATTAGATTCAATGGATAGGATTGACATTGACTTGTTTTTACGTCACATACAGGATTCGGCAATTTTCATGGTGGAAGCCATGAAGGACATTGGCCTGCTTAATGCAAGGGCTTCTTCCATGGCGGTCTCGGCACGCAGAGGACTCTGGCTACACCAATGGACTGCGGGTGCGGAATCCAAGAAGAGCATGGATAATCTACCCTTCACAGGTCAGGCCCTGTTTGGGGAAGCGCTGGATGCGTGGATATCCACGGCAACTGCGGGTAAATCCACCTTTCTCTGGCTGGGTCCACAGGATTATCCACAGGATAACATTGGGATTTTGTCGAGCGACAGCGAAAATGGCACCAACACGGTCACAAGCTTTCTGGCCTCCCAGGATGCATTGGGGCCTCCACTATATAGTCCCGCCCACTGACTCAGTCAGATAAGTTTTTTGCTTGGTGCGGCAGGAAGCCGCATGGTCACAGGGCTGCTGTGAAAGCAGCCTCAAGTTTTCATTACTTTATTTTTATAGACTTACTGTTTTTGTTTGAGCGACTTCTCTTAACAGCGTCTTAAACGTGTATTAGAAAGAGTCGCTCCAACAACTCCCCACCGGGTCGCAACAACGCTTACCTTCGCGGTACAGTGCTGTCTCGACGGGCGTCTGTGTCGGATGTTCTAGCAGGTCCAGCAGACGTTACCAGGCTGTGGCCGGAGCATGGGGAAACAGTGAGTATATGGACTTCCTCTTACTAGAGGGGTCAGGACACAGCTACGCTGATTTGGTGGAGACTACAAACAGTGTGTTGATGCGCCGAACATCTCGAGTGTGACAGCGCTACGCTCCGGGGATCATAGGCGCCAGGACTAGGTGAGGCCGCGATCCTGGGAGTTTAAGTCAACAGGGGGATTCAGACGCTCTCCTGGCCGTCCCTCCTCCGAGTTCATGGCCAGTTCCCGCGGGTCTCTCGTTTCATGAACTGAATAACCTCACTTCCGGCTCAGACGCTACCACGAGGGTACTCGGTCGCAGCTTAGACGCTGCGGTTGTGTACACTGGATATAAACCCGCCCAGACCGAGTCGCAGGCCTTTAGTGTCTGCATGCACGTGGAGTCGCTCAGCGTCCGTGTCCGTTGGTGAGCGTCCGTGTCCGTTATCAGTTACCAAGAGCGGCAGTGTACACCAGTAGCGTCTGAATCCACTCAGCGTCTTTCGAGCGTCTTTGCTTGGATATGGAAGTGTGGTGAGTCTCCCTGTATCCCGCTCCCTGGAGGCAGGGTATACAGTACTAAAAATTCCTTCTACTTCTTAGTGTGCACTGTTAATTTTTAGTACCTATTGCATATGAGACCTGTATATTACTGTGTTTTCTGCATGTTATGTTGAAAAAGAACCAGTTAAACAGAAGTACAAATTTCCTACTTATGTATAAGTTATTATGGAGGTTGTATTCTCATATGACAATGTCTAATGCTTTAACATGTGACTGACTGCTAGTATGTGTGCTGACTTTTCTGTGTAATGTCAGTCCTGTTCTGACCCTCAAATCAGGTGCACTGTGGTCAGATTGATTTCACCTCTATATACTGATTATAGGGTGTGGTTCAGTCACAAAATTGTGTAGTCAATATCAGAAAAAAATGTCTGAGCGGCAAAAGTGATGAGGAGAATTTGTCAAGCACTCCTACAGCCCTAACATGCTTATCTTGTAAGTCAGGGGTAATTGATATGATTCAATTGGTCACTTATGAGGGTTTGTGTGCAAACTGTTTCGCTTTTCAGCGAAGTAAAAAACAGGAGTTAGTTCAACCTCCAGTAGAGCCACCATGGAATATGTTCGCAAAGACTCTGTCTTCAATAGCGGACAGGTTAGCTCCAGTAGCACCACCTCAGGGGTTAGGTCACACTATGAACCCATACATGCAGCTCCCTTCCTATGGTTTGGTTCCAGTAGCCTCTACAAGCAACCAAGGGGTAGGTAAGACTAAGACAGATACGTCTGTATGGCAGACTACACAAGAGGATACATCGGATGATGATGCGGAAACAATAGATTCAACTCCGTATGATGATCAGTCGCAGAGCTTTAGTTCAGATGATGTAGCTGAACTCATTAATGCAGTAAAGGCTGTGCTTTCTCTGGAAGAACCAGCCAAGACCGCGTTAAAAGCAAAAGCACCTGTATTCAAACGAACAAAGTCAGTGAAAGCTGAATTTCCAGCGTCAGAGGAGTTGACGGAAATGATGAATGAGTCTTGGGCAGCGCCCGGTAAAAAGTATAAGATTCCTAGGAGATGGGATTCTTATTATCCATTTCCTGCTGGAGATTGTTCGAAGAGAGAAGTTCCTCCAAAAGTAGATGCACATGTTCTGCGACTCGTGCACAAATCTGCTTTGCCACTGTCATCTTCCTCTTTGAATGATGTCACAGACAGGAGGGTAGAGAGCCTATTGAAAAATATTTTTTCTCTTGTGGGTGCAGTGGTAAGACCTACTATGGCTTCGGCCTGGGTAGCAAAGGCAATGGGCGAATGGATAGAGGAACTAGAGAATGACATCCCCTCTCCTACTAGGGAGCAAGAGGATCGTCTTTGCCGTTTAAGACAATCTGCCCAGTATTTAGAAGAAGCAGCCATTGATGTAGGCACTGTTGCTTCTAAAGCTTCAGCCCTGGCAGTAGTCTCTCGCAGAGCAGTCTGGCTACGGACCTGGAAGGCAGATGCGGAGTCCAAGAAGGAATTGGAAGCATTGCCTTTCATGGGTAATCTATTATTTGGAAAACCTTTATCGGATATCCTAGAGTCAGAGGCTGAATCGAAGAAGGTCAGATTTCCGGCTACCTACAACCCTAAGTCCAAGGGTTTAAAATTTCGCTCATTTCGCTGGCAAAGCAAAGCGAAAGGTAAAGAGGAGCCTAAACAACCCCAGTTTAAATCCAGGGGTAAGAAGCAGTGGGCTAGCAAAAAGCCAGCTTCCAAACCTGAACAAAAGCCCTCAGCCTGAAGAGACGGGCCTCCGCCTGGAGGATTCCAGGGTTGGGGGCCGACTCCTGCAATTTGCACACACATGGCAACAGTCAACAACAGATGCCTGGGTGCAGAAGGTAGTATCTCAGGGGTATGGGTTCCCATTCAGGAGGCAGCCTCCTCAAAGATTTTTTTTGCACCAGCCCGTCTCGTATAGATTTGAAGGCCAATGCCCTGCAAGAAGCAGTCCAAAAATTACTGCAGTCAGGTGTGATTGTCCCAGTACCTCCATCACAAAAGGGACAGGGGTATTACTCCAATCTGTTTCTAATCCAGAAACCAAATGGGTCATATCGACCAATTCTAAATCTGAAGATGTTGAACAATTACATATGGATCCCGAAGTTCCACATGGAGACGTTACGCTCCATAATGTTGGCTATGGAACCGGGAGACTATATGGTATCTCTGGATGTGCGGGATGCTTACCTACATGTGCCTATAGCACTATCACATCAGTGTTACCTCAGGTTTGCCATCCTCAAGGAACACTTCCAGTTCCAAGCTCTGCCCTTCGGGCTAGCTACAGCACCCAGGGTGTTTACCAAGATCATGGTGGTTATGGCAGCTTGTCTGCGCAAACAAGGGATAAGGATATTCCCATACCTAGACGACCTATTAATCTTAGCACAGTCGCAAGATTTACTGTTGAGCCATCTCCAACAGACGATAGTTTGTTTACAGAGACACGGGTGGCTCATAAATTGGGAGAAGTCGTCCCTGAATCCATCACAGCGGATGGTTCATTTGGGAGCCATATTGGATTCAGACCTACAGAGAGTTCTCTTACCAGAGAAGAAAATAGTCAAGGTGCAGGTCATGGCTTAGGAAGCGTTGCAAGCCCAGACAATGTCAGTCCATGCAGCAATGCGACTGTTGGGTCTGATGGTATCAACGTTCGACATGGTGGAATATGCGCAATTCCACTCCAGACCATTGCAGCATCTCATTTTGACAAAATGGAACGGAAATCATCAAACAATAAAGAAGCAGATGATAAAGATTCCAGTAAATGTAAAAAGGTCTCTAGCATGGTGGCTACAGACAGACCATTTAAACAAGGGGAGACCCTTTTGGATAAAAGAGTGGCAAGTCCTGACGACAGATGCCAGCCTGCAAGGTTGGGGGGCGGTACTCGGAAGCCTATGGTTCCAGGGAAAATGGACCGCAAGGGAAAGTCGCCTGCCGATAAATCTGTTAGAAATAAGAGCCATTTACTTGGCCCTAGTTCAGGCAAAGGACAATCTACAAGGAAGACCAGTCCAGATCCACTCAGACAATGCGACGGCAGTAGCATACCTAAATCATCAAGGAGGGACTCACAGCAAGAGTCTGATGGAGGAAGTAACTCCCATTCTAAAGTGGGCAGAACTCCATCTCCCAGCATTGTCAGCAGTATTTGTCCCGGGTGTACTAAATTGGGAAGCGGATTTTCTCAGTCGGCACACCATTCAGGAAACCGAATGGGCACTACACCCAGAAGTGTTTCAGACACTGGTGAACAGATGGGGTCTACCGGAGATAGACCTTATGGCGTCTCGTCTAAACAACAAAGTTCCGAGGTACGGATCAAGAACAAGGGACCCAGGAGCAGTCCTGGTAGACGCACTGTCAGTAGAATGGAGGTTTCAGCTGGCATATCTGTTCCCTCCAATATCTCTGTTACCCAGAGTAGTGAGAAAGATAAAACAGGCAAAAGGAGCAATCATTCTAATAGCTCCAGCTTGGCCAAGAAGGCATTGGTACACAGATCTGTGGAGAATGTCCGTGGAAGCACCGATACTGCTCCCTCAACGTTCAGATCTGTTAATGCAGGGTCCTTGTTGTCACAGTCATCTGGATCGCCTGTCTTTGAAGGCGTGGCTGTTGAAACCTCTATCTTAGAGGCTAAAGGATTTTCAAAGCAAGTAATCCAAACCATGCTTAGAGCAAGAAAGCCTTCTTCGGCCCGTGTATATCATAGAATATGGCAAGCCTATATTCATTGGTGTTCTGGAAAAAATTACAATCCAAGAGCCTTTAAAGTAGCTAGAATTTTGGTTTTTCTGCAGGCAGGATTAGATAAGGGGTTGAAGGTTGCTTCCTTGAGGGTGCAAGTCTCAGCGTTGACTGTATGGTTTCAGCAGAAGATTGCTGACCTACAGGATGTACGTACTTTTTTCCAAGGAGTAGTACATATTCAACCTCCATTTGTTCCTCCTGCAGCTCCCTGGGATTTGAATTTAGTTCTTAAATTTCTCCAGGGTCCTTTGTTTGAACCACTTGAGAGAGCAGATCTTAAGTGGTTAACGGTTAAAGTTCTTTTTTTACTGGCAATGGCGTCAGCCAGAAGAGTGTCAGATTTAGGAGCATTATCATGTAAGTCTCCTTTCCTAAGTTTTTTTCCAGACAGAGCAGTTCTCAGAACGAGATCTAGTTATCTTCCAAAGGTGGTGTCAAAGTTTCACCTGAATGAAGAGATTGTAGTCCCAGCTTTTCAGGTACCGGGACTATCTGCGGGAGAAGCGTCACTGGACGTGGTCCGGTCTTTAAAAATCTACATAGATCGTACTAGTGCCATCAGGAAAACAGATTCCCTCTTCATCCTCTACGGATTCCATAGGAGAGGTTGGCCTGCTAGTAAACAGACGCTGGCGAGATGGCTCCGAATGGTAATATCTGAAGCTTATTCTCATGCAGATCTCCCTATTCCGGCTAATGTCTCTGCACACTCTACACGTAAGGTAGGTCCTTCTTGGGCAGCACAACAGGGTGCATCAGCAGAACAGATATGTAAGGCAGCCACATGGTCTTCCATAAACACATTCATCAGACATTATGCCTTGGATACTTTTGCCTCTCATGACGCAGACTTCGGGCGAAAGGTCCTCCTGTGCAATCAGGAGCGTCCCCACCACTAAAATGGCTTTGGGAATCCCAATGTTATCCTGTGGATAATCCTGTGGACCCAGCCAGAGAAATGAACGTTATGGTAAGAACTTACCGTTGATAACGTGATTTCTCTTATGTCCACAGGTATCCACAGGGATCCCACCCGGACGCATCTGATTTGAGGATCTAGACAAACACTAAAAACCTCTTCCTTCTTGTATGGAAGGGTGTGCATGTGTGTTCTTATCGCCTGTACAGGTCTCTACCTGATGTTCCTGCCTATAATCGCTGTGGAAAGAACTGATCTGACTGAGTCAGTGGGCGGGACTATATAGTGGAGGCCCCAATGCATCCTGGGAGGCCAGAAAGCTCGTGACCGTGTTGGTGCCATTTTCGCTGTCGCTCGACAATATCCCAATGTTATCCTGTGGATACCTGTGGACATAAGAGAAATCACGTTATCAACGGTAAGTTCTTACCATAACGTTCATTTCTCTGACGTCCTAGTGGATGCTGGGAACTCTGAAAGGACCATGGGGAATAGCGGCTCCGCAGGAGACTGGGCACAACTAAAGAAAGCTTTTAGGTCACCTGGTGTGCACTGGCTCCTCCCACTATGACCCTCCTCCAAGCCTCAGTTAGATTTTGTGCCCGGCCGAGGTTGGATGCACGCTAGGGGCTCTCCTGAGCTTCTAAAAAGAAAGTATATAATTAGGTTTTTTATTTTACAGTGAGACCTGCTGGCAACAGGCTCACTGCAGCGAGGGACTAAGGGGAGAAGAAGCGAACCTACCTGCTTGCAGCTAGCTTGGGCTTCTTAGGCTACTGGACACCATTAGCTCCAGAGGGATCGACCGCATGGAACTGGCCTTGGTGTTCGGTCCCGGAGCCGCGCCGCCGTCCCCCTTACAGAGCCAGAAGCAAGAAGAGGTCCGGAAAATCGGCGGCAGAAGACATCAGTCTTCACCAAGGTAGCGCACAGCACTGCAGCTGTGCGCCATTGCTCCTCATACACACTTCACACTCCGGTCACTGAGGGTGCAGGGCGCTAGGGGGGGGCGCCCTGAGCAGCAATAAAAACACCTTGGCTGGCAAAAATACCACAATATATAGCCCCAGAGGCTATATATGTGATAATTACCCCTGCCAGAATCCATAAAAAAGCGGGAGAAAAGTCCGCGAAAAAGGTGCGGAGCTATCTCCCTCAGCACACTGGCGCCATTTCTCCCTCACAGCTCCGCTGGAAGGAAGCTCCCTGGCTCTCCCCTGCAGTCTACACTACAAAAAAGGGTAAAAAAAGAGAGGGGGGGCACTAAATTTAGGCGCAGTATATATAACAGCAGCTATAGGGGACATAATTCAGTTAGTCCCTGCATTATATAGCGCTCTGGTGTGTGCTGGCATACTCTCACTCTGTCTCCCCAAAGGGCTTTTGTGGGTCCTGTCCTCTGTTAGAGCATTCCCTGTGTGTGTGTGTGTGTGTGTGTGCGGTGTGTCGGTACGGCTGTGTCGACATGTTTGATGAGGATAATCATGTGGAGGCGGAGCAGATGCCTATAGAAGGGATGTCACCCCCTGCGGGGCAGACACCTTAGTGGATGGACTTATGGAAGGAATTGCGTGCATGTGTTGACTCCTTACACAAAAAATTTGACGACATGCCAAATGCGGGACAGCCGGCTTCTCAGCTCGTGCCTGTCCAGGCGTCTCAAAGGCCATCGGGGGCTCTAAAACGCCCGCTACCTCAGATGGCAGACGCGGATGTCGACACGGATACTGACACCAGTGTCGACGACGATGAGTCTAGTCTAATGTCCACTAAGGCCATTCGTTGCATGATTGAAGCAATGAAAGAGGTGTTACAAATTTCTGATATAAACCCAGGTACCACTAAAAAGGGTATTATGTTTGGGGAGAAAAAACTACCCGTAGTTTTTCCCCCATCAGAAGAATTAAATGAAGTGTGTGAAGAAGCGTGGGCTTTCCCTGATAAAAGATTGGTAATCTCTAAGAAGTTACTAATGGCGTTCCCTTTCCCGCCAGAGGATAGGTCACATTGGGAGACACCCCCTAGGGTGGATAAAGCGCTCACACGTTTGTCTAAAAAGGTGGCACTACCGTCTCCGGATACGGCCGCCCTCAAGGAACCTGCTGAAAGAAAGCAGGAGGCGATCCTGAAGTCTGTATATACACACTCAGGCATTATACTTAGACCAGCTATTGCGTCAGCATGGATGTGCAGTGCTGCCGCTGCGTGGTCAGATTCCCTGTCAGAAAATATTGACACCCTAGACAGGGACACTATTCTGCTAACCATAGAGCATATAAAAGACTCAGTCTTATACATGAGAGATGCACAGAGGGAGATCTGCCGGCTGACATCTAAAATAAGTGCATTGTCCATTTCTGCTAGGAGAGGCTTATGGACTCGCCAGTGGACAGGGGATGCAGATTCAAAAAGGCACATGGAAGTTTTGCCTTATAAGGGTGAGGAGTTATTTGGGGATGGTCTCTCGGACCTAGTTTCTACAGCAACTGCTGGGAAGTCAGCATTTTTACCCCATGTTCCCTCACAGCCTAAAAAGGCGCCGTTTTATCAGGTACAGTCCTTTCGGACTCAGAAAAACAGGCGTGGAAAAGGCGGGTCCTTTCTGTCCAGAGGTAGGGGAAAAAGGCTGCAACAAACAGCAGGTTCCCAGGAGCAAAAGTCCTCCCCCGCTTCTTCCAAGTCCGCCGCATGACGGTGGGGCTCCACAGGCGGAGCCAGGTACGGTGGGGGGGCGCCTCAAAAATTTCAGCGATCAGTGGGCTCGCTCACAGGTGGATCCCTGGATCCTGCAAATAGTATCTCAAGGGTACAAACTGGAATTCGAGGCGTCTCCACCCCACCGGTTCCTAAAATCTGCCTTGCCGATTACTCCTTCAGACAGGGAGGCTGTGCTAGCGGCAATTCACAAGCTGTATTCCCAGCAGGTGATAATCAAGGTGCCCCTACTTCAACAAGGACGGGGTTACTATTCCACACTGTTTGTGGTACCGAAACCAGACGGTTCGGTGAGACCCATTTTAAATTTGAAATCCTTGAACATATACATAAAAAAGTTCAAGTTCAAGATGGAATCGCTCAGGGCGGTTATTGCAAGCCTGGACGAGGGGGATTACATGGTATCCCTGGACATCAAGGATGCTTACCTGCATGTCCCCATTTACTATCCTCACCAGGAGTACCTCAGATTTGTGGTACAGGATTGCCATTACCAATTCCAGACGCTGCCGTTTGGACTCTCCACGGCACCGAGGGTGTTTACCAAGGTAATGGCGGAAATGATGATACTCCTTCGAAAAAAGGGAGTTTTAATTATCCCGTACTTGGACGATCTCCTAATAAAGGTGAGGTCCAAGGAGCAGTTGTTAGTGGGAGTAGCACTATCTCAGGAGGTGCTACACCAGCACGGTTGGATTCTGAATATTCCAAAATCACAGCTGGTTCCGACGACACGTCTACTGTTCCTGGGTATGATTCTGGATACAGTCCAGAAAAAAGTGTTTCTCCCGGAGGAGAAAGCCAAGGAGCTGTCATCTCTAGTCAGAGACCTCCTGAAACCAAAACAGGTATCGGTGCATCACTGCACGCGGGTCCTGGGAAAGATGGTGGCTTCTTACGAAGCAATTCCTTTCGGCAGGTTCCATGCCAGAATCTTTCTGTGGGACCTGTTGGACCAATGGTCCGGATCGCATCTTCAGATGCATCGCCTAATAACCCTGTCTCCAAGAACCAGGGTGTCTCTGCTGTGGTGGCTGCAGAGTGCTCATCTTCTAGACATACAGGACTGGGTCCTGGTGACCACGGATGCCAGCCTTCGAGGCTGGGGGGCAGTCACACAGGGAAGAAACTTCCAAGGACTATGGTCGAGTCAGGAGACTTCCCTACACATAAATATTCTGGAACTAAGGGCCATTTACAATGCCCTAAGTCAGGCAAAATCCCTGCTTCTACACCAGCCGGTACTGATCCAGTCAGACAACATCACGGCAGTCGCCCATGTAAATCGACAGGGCGGCACAAGAAGCAAGGATGGCAATGGCAGAAGCCACAAGGATTCTCCGATGGGCGGAAAATCACGTACTAGCACTGTCAGCAGTGTTCATTCCGGGAGTGGACAACTGGGAAGCAGACTTTCTCAGCAGGCACGACCTCCACCCGGGAGAGTGGGGACTTCATCCAGAAGTCTTCACGCTGATTGTAAATCGATGGGAACGGCCACAGGTGGACATGATGGCGTCCCGCATAAACAAAAAACTAGAGAGATATTGCGCCAGGTCAAGGGACCCTCAGGCGATAGCTGTGGACGCTCTAGTGACACCGTGGGTGTACCAGTCAGTTTGTGTTCCCTCCTCTGCCTCTCATACCAAGGGTACTGAGAATAAATAAGAATTTACTTACCGATAATTCTATTTCTCATAGTCCGTAGTGGATGCTGGGGACTCCGAAAGGACCATGGGGAATAGCGGCTCCGCAGGAGACTGGGCACAAAAGTAAAAAGCTTTAGGACTACCTGGTGTGCACTGGCTCCTCCCCCTATGACCCTCCTCCAAGCCTCAGTTAGGATACTGTGCCCGGACGAGCGTACACAATAAGGAAGGATTTTGAATCCCGGGTAAGACTCATACCAGCCACACCAATCACACCGTACAACTTGTGATTTGAACCCAGTTAACAGCATGATAACAGAGGAGCCTCTGAAAAGATGGCTCACAACAATAATAACCCAATTTTTGTAACAATAACTATGTACAAGTATTGCAGACAATCCGCACTTGGGATGGGCGCCCAGCATCCACTACGGACTATGAGAAATAGAATTATCGGTAAGTAAATTCTTATTTTCTCTAACGTCCTAGTGGATGCTGGGGACTCCAAAAGGACCATGGGGATTATACCAAAGCTCCCAAACGGGCGGGAGAGTGCGGATGACTCTGCAGCACCGAATGAGAGAACTCCAGGTCCTCCTCAGCCAGGGTATCAAATTTGTAGAATTTTGCAAACGTATTTGCCCCTGACCAAGTAGCTGCTCGGCAAAGTTGTAAAGCCGAGACCCCTCGGGCAGCCGCCCAAGATGAGCCCACTTTCCGTGTGGAATGGGCTTTTACAGATTTTGGCTGTGGCAGGCCTGCCACAGAATGTGCAAGCTGAATTGTACTACAAATCCAACGAGCAATCGTCTGCTTAGAAGCAGGGGCACCCAGCTTGTTGGGTGCATACAGGATAAACAGCGAGTCAGATTTTCTGACTCCAGCCGTCCTGGAAACATATATTTTCAGGGCCCTGACTACGTCCAGCAACTTGGAATCCTCCAAGTCCCTAGTAGCCGCAGGCACCACAATAGGCTGGTTTAAGTGAAATGCTGAAACCACCTTAGGGAGAAATTGAGGACGAGTCCTCAATTCTGCCCTGTCCGTATGAAAAATTAGGTAAGGGCTTTTATAGGATAAAGCCGCCAATTCTGATACACGCCTGGCTGAAGCCAGGGCTAACAGCATTACCACTTTCCATGTGAGATATTTTAAGTCCACAGTGGTGAGTGGTTCAAACCAATGTGATTTTAGGAATCCCAAAACTACATTGAGATCCCAAGGTGCCACTGGGGGCACAAAAGGAGGCTGTATATGCAGTACCCCCTTGACAAACGTCTGAACTTCAGGAACTGAAGCTAGTTCTTTTTGGAAGAATATTGACAGGGCCGAAATTTGAACCTTAATGGACCCTAATTTGAGGCCCATAGACAGTCCTGTTTGCAGGAAATGCAGGAATCGACCCAGTTGAAATTCCTCTGTAGGGGCCTTCCTGGCCTCACACCACGCAACATATTTACGCCAAATACGGTGATAATGTTGCACAGTTACATCCTTCCTGGCTTTGATCAGGGTAGGGATAACTTCATCCGGAATGCCTTTTTCCTTCAGGATCCGGCGTTCAACCGCCATGCCGTCAAACGCAGCCGCGGTAAGTCTTGGAACAGACATGGTCCCTGCTGGAGCAGGTCCTTTCTTAGAGGTAGAGGCCACGGGTCTTCCGTGAGCATCTCTTGAATTTCCGGGTACCAAGTCCTTCTTGGCCAATCCGGAGCCACGAGTATAGTCTTTACACCTCTCCTTCTTATGATTCTCAGTACCTTGGGTATGAGAGGCAGAGGAGGGAACACATATACTGACTGGTACACCCACGGTGTTACCAGAGCGTCCACAGCTATTGCCTGAGGGTCCCTTGACCTGGCGCAATATCTGTCCAGTTTTTTGTTGAGGCGGGACGCCATCATGTCCACCTTTTGGTTTTTCCCAACGGTTCACAATCATGTGGAAGACTTCTGGGTGAAGTCCCCACTCCCCCGGGTGAAGATCGTGTCTACTGAGGAAGTCTGCTTCCCAGTTGTCCACTCCCGGAATGAACACTGCTGACAGTGCTATCACATGATTTTCCGCCCAGCGAAGAATCCTTGCAACTTCCGTCATTGCCCTCCTGCTTCTTGTGCCGCCCTGTCTGTTTACGTGGGCGACTGCCGTGATGTTGTCCGACTGGATCAACACCGGCTGACCCTGAAGCAGAGGCCTTGCCTGACTTAGGGCATTGTAAATGGCCCTTAGTTCCAGGATATTTATGTGAAGTGACGTTTCCATGCTTGACCACAAGCCCTGGAAATTTTTTCCCTGTGTGACTGCTCCCCAGCCTCTCAGGCTGGCATCCGTGGTCACCAGGACCCAATCCTGAATGCCGAATCTGCGGCCCTCTAGGAGATGAGCACTCTGTAACCACCACAGGAGAGACACCCTTGTCCTTGGAGACAGGGTTATCCGCTGATGCATTTGAAGATGCGATCCGGACCATTTGTCCAGCAGATCCCACTGAAAAGTTCTTGCGTGGAATCTGCCGAATGGAATCGCTTCGTAAGAAGCCACCATCTTTCCCAGGACCCTTGTGCATTGATGCACTGACACTTGGCCTGGTCTTAGGAGGTTCCTGACTAGGTCGGATAACTCCCTGGCTTTCTCCTCCGGGAGAAACACCTTTTTCTGTACTGTGTCCAGAATCATCCCTAGGAACAGCAGACGTGTCGTCGGAATCAGCTGCGATTTTGGAATATTTAGAATCCATCCGTGCTGTCGTAGTACTACTTGAGATAGTGCTACTCCGACCTCTAACTGTTCTCTGGACCTTGCCCTTATCAGGAGATCGTCCAAGTAAGGGATAATTAAGACGCCTTTTCTTCGAAGAAGAATCATCATTTCGGCCATTACCTTGGTAAAGACCCGGGGTGCCGTGGACAATCCAAACGGCAGCGTCTGAAACTGATAGTGACAGTTCTGTACCACAAACCTGAGGTACCCTTGGTGAGAAGGGCAAATTGGGACATGGAGGTAAGGATCCTTGATGTCCAGAGACACCATATAGTCCCCTTCTTCCAGGTTCGCTATCACTGCTTTGAGTGACTCCATCTTGAACTTGAACCTTTTTATGTAAGTGTTCAAGGATTTCAGATTTAAAATGGGTCTCACCGAGCCGTCCGGCTTCGGTACCACAAACAGCGTGGAATAATACCCCTTTCCCTGTTGTAGGAGGGGTACCTTGATTATCACCTGCTGGGAATACAGCTTGTGAATGGCTTCCAATACCGCCTCCCTGTCGGGGGGAGACGTTGGTAAAGCAGACTTCAGGAACCGGCGAGGGGGAGACGTCTCGAATTCCAATTTGTACCCCTGAGATACTACCTGCAGGATCCAGGGGTCCACTTGCGAGTGAGCCCACTGCGCGCTGAAATTCTTGAGACGGGCCCCCACCGTGCCTGAGTCCGCTTGTAAGGCCCCAGCGTCATGCTGAGGACTTGGCAGAAGCGGGGGAGGGCTTCTGTTCGTGGGAAGAGGCTGTCTGCTGCAGTCTTTTTCCCCTTCCTCTGCCCCGGGGCAGATATGAGTGGCCTTTTGCCCGCTTGCCCTTATGGGGACGAAAGGACTGAGCCTGAAAAGACGGTATCTTTTTCTGCTGAGAGGTGACCTGGGGTAAAAAGGTGGATTTCCCAGCCGTTGCCGTGGCCACCAGGTCCGATAGACCGACCCCAAATAACTCCTCCCCTTTATACGGCAATACTTCCATATGCCGTTTGGAATCCGCATCACCTGACCACTGTCGCGTCCATAACCCTCTTCTGGCAGAAATGGACATCGCACTTACTCTTGATGCCAGAGTGCAAATATCCCTCTGTGCATCTCACATATATAGAAATGCATCCTTTAAATGCTCTATAGTCAATAATATATTGTCCCTGTCCAGGGTATCAATATTTTCAGTCAGGGAATCCGACCAAGCCACCCCAGCACTGCACATCCAGGCTGAGGCGATTGCTGGTCGCAGTATAATACCAGTATGTGTGTATATACTTTTTAGGATATTTTCCAGCTTCCTATCAGCTGGTTCCTTGAGGGCGGCCGTATCAGGAGACGGTAACGCCACTTGTTTTGATAAGCGTGTGAGCGCCTTATCTACCCTTTGGGGGTGTTTCCCAACGTGCCCTAACCTCTGGCGGGAAAGGGTATAATGCCAATAATTTTTTAGAAATTAGCAGTTTTTTATCGGGGGAAACCCACGCTTCATCACACACCTCATTTAATTCATCTGATTCAGGAAAAACTACGGGTAGTTTTTTCACACCCCACATAATACCTTTTTTTGTGGTACTTGTAGTATCAGAAATGTTCAAAACCTCCTTCATTGCCGTGATCATGTAACGTGTGGCCCTACTGGAAAATACGTTTGTTTCCTCACCGTCGACACTGGAGTCAGTGTCAGTGTCTGTATCGACCTGAGGTAACGGGCGTTTTAGAGCCCCTGACGGTGTTTGAGACGCCTGTACAGGTATTAACTGATTTGCCGGCTGTCTCATGTCGTCAACAGTCTTTTGTAAAGTGCTGACACTATCACGTAATTCTTTCCATAAGACCATCCAGTCAGGTGTCTACTCCCTAGGGGGTGACATCACTAACACAGGCAATTGCTCCGCCTCCACACCATTTTCCTCCTCATACATGTCGACACAACGTACCGACACACAGCACACACACAGGGAATGCTCTGACAGAGGACAGGACCCCACTAGCCCTTTGGGGAGGGAGAGTTTGCCAGCACACACCAGAGCGCTATATATATATATATATATATATATATATATATATATATAGGGATAACCTTATATAAGTGTTTTTCCCTGATATAGCTGCTGTATATATTTATCTGCCAAATTAGTGCCCCCCCTCTCTTGTTTTACCCTGTTTCTGTAGTTCAGGACTGCAGGGGAGAGTCGGGGAGCCTTCCTCCAACGGAGCTGTGAGGAAAAAATGGCGCCAGTGTGCTGAGGAGATAGGCTCCGCCCCCTTCTCGGCGGCCTTTCTCCCGCTTTTTTATGGAAAAATTGGCAGGGGTTAAATGCATCCATATAGCCCAGGAGCTATATGTGATGTATTTTTTGCCAAAAAAGGTGTTTTTATTGCGTCTCAGGGCGCCCCCCCCCCAGCGCCCTGCACCCTCAGTGACCGGAGTGTGAAGTGTGCTGAGAGCAATGGCGCACAGCTGCGGTGCTGTCTTATTGAAGACAGGACGTCTTCTGCCGCCGATTTTCCGGACCTCTTCAGTCTTCTGGCTCTGTAAGGGAGCCGGCGGCGCGGCTCTGGGACCCATCCATGGCTGGGCCTGTGATCGTCCCTCTGGAGCTAATGTCCAGTAGCCTAAGAAGCCCAATCCACTCTGCACGCAGGTGAGTTCGCTTCTTCTCCCCTTAGTCCCTCGGTGCAGTGAGCCTGTTGCCAGCAGGTCTCACTGAAAATAAAAAACCTACTTTAAACTTTTACTCTAAGCAGCTCAGGAGAGCCCCTTAGTATGCACCCTTCTCGTTCGGGCACAAAAATCTAACTGAGGCTTGGAGGAGGGTCATAGGGGGAGGAGCCAGTGCACACCAGGTAGTCCTAAAGCTTTTTACTTTTGTGCCCAGTCTCCTGCGGAGCCGCTATTCCCCATGGTCCTTTCGGAGTCCCCAGCATCCACTAGGACGTTAGAGAAATAAGAAAACGAGGAGTAAGAACAATACTCGTGGTTCCGGATTGGCCAAGACGAGCGTGGTACACGGAACTTCAAGAGATGATCTCAGAGGACCCATGGCCTCTGCCGCTCAGACAGGACCTGCTGCAGCAGGGGCCCTGTCTGTTCCAAGACTTACCGTGGCTGCGTTTGACGGCATGGCGGTTGAACGCCAGATCCTGAAGGAAAAGGGCATTCCAGAGGAAGTCATTCCTACGCTGATTAAAGCCAGGAAAGATGTAACTGCAAAGCATTATCACCGCATATGGCGGAAATATGTTGCTTGGTGTGAGGCCAAAAAGGCCCCAACAGAGGAATTTCAACTAGGTCGATTTCTGCATTTCCTACAAGCAGGAGTGACTATGGGCCTGAAATTAGGCTCCATTAAGGTACAGATCTCGGCTCTGTCGATTTTCTTCCAGAAAGAACTAGCTTCACTACCTGAAGTTCAGACGTTTGTGAAAGGAGTGCTGCATATTCAGCCCCCGTTTGTGCCTCCAGTGGCACCTTGGGATCTCAACGTGGTGTTGAGTTTCTTAAAATCACATTGGTTTGAGCCACTTAAAACTGTGGATCTAAAATATCTCACGTGGAAAGTGGTCATGTTATTGGCCTTGGCTTCAGCCAGGCGTGTGTCAGAATTGGCAGCTTTGTCATGTAAAAGCCCTTATCTGATTTTCCATATGGATAGGGCGGAATTGAGGACTCGTCCCCAGTTTCTCCCTAAGGTGGTATCAGCTTTTCACTTGAACCAACCTATTGTGGTGCCTGCGGCTACTAGGGACTTGGAGGATTCCAAGTTACTGGATGTAGTCAGGGTCTTGAAAATGTATGTTTCCAGGACGGCTAGAGTCAGGAAAACTGACTCGCTATTTATCCTGTATGCACCCAACAAACTGGGTGCTCCTGCTTCTAAGCAGACTATTGCTCGCTGGATTTGTAGCACAATTCAGCTGGCGCATTCTGCGGCTGGACTGCAGCATCCTAAATCAGTAAAAGCTCATTCCACAAGGAAGGTGGGCTCATCTTGGGCGGCTGCCCGAGGGGTCTCGGCTTTACAACTTTGCCGAACTGCTACTTGGTCAGGGGCAAACACGTTTGCTAAATTCTACAAATTTGATACCCTGGCTGAGGAGGACCTTGAGTTCTCTCATTCGGTGCTGCAGAGTCATCCGCACTCTCCCGCCCGTTTGGGAGCTTTGGTATAATCCCCATGGTCCTTTCGGAGTTCCCAGCATCCACTAGGACGTCAGAGAAAATAAGATTTTACTCACCGGTAAATCTATTTCTCGTAGTCCGTAGTGGATGCTGGGCGCCCATCCCAAGTGCGGATTGTCTGCAATACTTGTACATAGTTATTGTTAACTAAAGGGTTATTGTTGAGCCATCTGTTGAGAGGCTCAGTTGTTTTCATACTGTTAAACTGGGTATAGTATCACGAGTTATACGGTGTGATTGGTGTGGCTGGTATGAGTCTTACCCGGGATTCAAAATCCTTCCTTATTATGTCAGCTCGTCCGGGCACAGTGTCCTAACTGAGGCTTAGAGGAGGGTCATAGTGGGAGGAGCCAGTGCACATCAGGTGACCTAAAAGCTTTCTTTAGTTGTGCCCAGTCTCCTGCGGAGCCGCTATTCCCCATGGTCCTTTCGGAATTCCCAGCATCCACTACGGACTACGAGAAATAGATTTACCGGTGAGTAAAATCTTATTTTTTTAGACTTACTATATTGTTTTTTTGAGCGACTTATCTTAACAGCGTCTTAAACGCATTCTGGAAAGAGTCGCTCCAACAACTCCCCACCGGGTCGCAACAACGCTTACCTTCGGGTATCAGTGCTGTCTCGACGGGCGTCTGTGTCGGATGTTCTAGCAGGTCCAGCAGACGTAACCAGGCTGTGGCCGGAGCATGGGGAGACGGTGAGTCTATGGACTTCCTCTTACTAGAGGGGTCAGGACACGGCTACACTGATTTTGGTGGAGACTACAAACAGTGTGTTGATGCCCCGAACATGTAGAGTGTGACAGCGCTACGCTTCGGGGATCATAGGCGCCAGGACTAGGTAGAGGCCGCGATCCTGGGAGTTTAAGTCAACAGGGGGATTCAGACGCTCTCCTGGCCGTCCCTCCTCCGAGTTCATGGCCAGTTCCCGCGGGTTTCTCGTTTCATGAACTCACTTCTGGCTCAGATGCTACCACGAGGGTTCTTGGTCGCAGCTTAGACGCTGCGGTTGTGTACACTGGAGATAAACCCACCCAGACTGAGTCGCAGGCCTTAGCGTCTGTATACACGTGGAAGTCGCTCAGCGTCCTTGTCCGTTGGTGAGCGTCCGTGTCTGTTATCAAGAGCGGCAGTGTACACCAGTAGCACCTGAATCCACTCAGTGTCTTACGAGCATATTTGCTTGGATATGGAAGTGTGGTGAGTCTCCCTGTATCCCGCTCTACGGAGGCAGGGTATACAGTACTAAAAATTCTCTCTACTTCTTAGTATGCATTGTTAATTTATAGTACCTATTGCATATGAGACCTGTAAATTACTGTGTTTTCTGCATGCTATGTTGAAAAAAGAACCAGTTTTAAAACAGAAGTACAATTTTCCTACTTATGTGTAAGTTGTTATGGAGGTTGTATTCTCATATGGCAATGTCTAGTGCTTTAACATGTGACTGACTGCTAGTATTTGTGCTGACTTTTCTGTGTAATGTCAGTCCTGTTCTGACTCTCAAATCAGGTGCACTGTGGTCAGATTGATCTCACCTCTATATACTGACATATAGGGTGATTTTCAGTCACAAAGTTGTGTAGTCAATAACAGATTAATACCATGTCTGTGAGCGGCAAAAGCGATGAGGAGAATTTATCAAGCACTCCTACAGCTCTAACATGCTTATCTTGTAAGTCAGGGGTAATTGATATGAATCAATTGGTCACTTATGAGGGTTTGTGTGCAAATTGTTTCGCTTTTCAGCGAAGTAAAAAACAGGAGTTGGTTCAACCACCAACAGAGCCACCATGGAATATGTTCGCAAAGACTCTTTATCTTCAATAGCGGACAGGTTAACTCCGGTAGCACCACCTCAAGGGTTAGGTTACACTATGAACCCATACATGCAGCTCCCTTCCTATGGTTTGGTTCCAGTAGCCTCTACAAGCAACCAAGGGACAGGTAAAACTAAGACAGATACGTCTGTGTGGCAGACTACACAAGATGATACATCGGATGATGATGATACAATAGATTCAACTCCGTATGATGATCAGTCGCAGAGCTTTAGTTCAGAAGATGTAGCTGAACTTATTAATGCTGTGAAGGCTGTTCTCTCGTTGGAAGAGCCAGCCAAGACGGTGTTAAAAGCTAAAGCACCTGTATTTAAATGAACAAAATCAGTGAAAGCTGAATTCCCAGCGTCAGATGAGCTGACGGAAATAATGGATGAGTCTTGGGCAGCGCCCTGTAAAAAGTATAAGATTCCTAAGAGATGGGATTCTTATTATCCATTTCCTGCTGTGGATTGTTTGAAAAGAGAAGTTCCTCCAAAAGTAGATGCACATGTTCTGCGACTCGTGCATAAATCTGCTTTACCACTGTCATCTACATCATTGAATGATGTCACAGATAGAAGGGTAGAGAGCCTTTTGAAAAATATTTTTTCTCTAGTAGGAGCAGTGGTAAGACCTGCTATGGCTTCGGCCTGGGTAGCAAAGGCAATGGGCAAATGGATAGAGGAACTAGAGAATGACATCCCTTCTCCTACTAGGGAGCAAGAGGATCGTTTTTGCCGTTTAAGACAATCTGCCCAGTATTTGGAAGAAGCAGCAATTGATGTAAGTACAGTTGCTTCTAAAGCTTCAGCCTTGACAGTAGTCGCTCGCAGAGCAGTTTGGCTACGGACCTGGAAGGCAGATGCGGAGTCCAAGAAAGAATTGGAAGCATTGCCTTTTGTCGGTAATATAATATTTGGAAAACCTTTATCGGATATCCTAGAATCAGAGGCTGAATTGAAAAAGGTCAGATTTCTGGCTGCTTATAACCCTAAGTCCAAGGGTTTAAAATTTTGCTCATTTCGTTGGCAAAGCGAAAGCTAAAGAGGAGCCTAAGCAACCCCAGTTCAAAACCAGGGGTAGGAAGCAGTGGGCTAGCAAAAAGCCAGCTTCCAAGCCTGAACAGAAACCAGCCTGAAGAGACGGGCCTCCGCCTGGAGGATTCCAGGGTTGGGGGCCGACTCCTTCTTTTTGCACACATATGGCAACAGTCAACAGCAGACGCTTGGGTGCAGAAAGTAGTATCTCAGGGGTATGGGTTCCCATTCAGGAGGCAGCCTCCTCAAAGATTTTTTTGCACCAGCCCGTCTTGTGTAGAGTCGAAGGCCAATGCCCTGCAAGAAGCAGTCCAAAGATTACTGCAGTCAGGTATGATTGTCCCAGTACCTCCATCACAAAGGGGACAGGGATTTTACTCCAATCTATTTCTAATCCAGAAGCCAAATGGGTCATATCGACCAATTCTAAATCTGAAAATGCTGAACAAATACTTATGGATCCCGAAGTTCCACATGGAGACGTTACGCTCCATAATGTTGGCTATGGAACCAGGAGATTACATGGTATTTTTGGATGTACGGGATGCTTACCTACATGTGCCTATAGCACTGTCATCAGTGTTACCTCAGGTTTGCTATCCGCCAGGAACATTTCCAGTTCCAAGCTCTGCCTTTCGGGCTAGCTACAGCACCCAGGGTGTTTACCAAGATCATGGTGGTTATGGCAGCTTGTCTGCGCAAACAGGGGATAAGAATATTCCCATACCTAGACGACCGGTTAATCTTAGCACAGTCGCAAGATTTACTGTTGAACTATCTTCAACAGACGATAGTTTGTTTACAGAGACACGGGTGGCTCATAAATTGGGAAAAGTCGTCCCTGAATCCATCACAGCGGATGGTTCATTTGGGAGCCATATTGGATTCAGACCTACAGAAAGTTCTCTTACCAGAGAAAAAGATAGTCAAGGTGCAGGTCATGGCTCGGGAAGCGTTGCAAGCCCAGACAATGTCAGTCCATGCAGCAATGCGACTGTTGGGTCTGATGGTGTCAACCTTCGACATGGTGCAATATGCGCAATTCCACTCCAGACTGTTGCAGCACCTAATTTTGACCAAATGGAACGGAAATCATCAGACGATAAAGAAGCAGATGATAAAGATTCCAGTAAACTTAAAAAGGTCTCTAGCATGGCTACAGACAGACCATTTAAACAAAGGGAGACCCTTTTGGATAAAAGAGTGGCATGTCCTGACAACAGATGCCAGCCTGCAGGGCTGGGGGGGGCGATACTCGGAAGCCTATGGTTCCAGGGAAAGTGGACCGCAAGGGAAAGTCGCCTGCCAATAAATCTGTTAGAAATAAGGGCCATTTACTTGGCTCTGGTTCAGGCAAAGGACAATCTACAAGGAAGACTAGTCCAGATCCGCTCAGACAATGCGACAGCAGTAGCATGCCTCAATCATCAAGGAGGAACTCACAGCAAGAGACTGATGGAGGAAGTAACTCCCATTCTAAAATAGGCAGAACTCCATCTCCCAGCATTGTCAGCAGTATTTGTCCCGGGTGTACTAAACTGGGAAGCGGATTTTTTCAGTCGACACACCATTCAGGAAACCGAATGGGCACTACACCCAGAAGTGTTTCAGACACTGGTGAACAGATGGGGTCTACCAGAGATGGACCTTATGGCGTCTCGTCTAAACAACAAAGTTCCAAGGTACGGATCGAGAACAAGGGACCCAGGAGCGGTCCTTGTAGACGCACTGTCAGTAGAATGGAGGTTTCAGCTGGCGTATCTGTTCCCGCCAATATCTCTGTTAACCAGAGTAGTGAGAAAGATAAAACAGGCAAAAGGAGCAATCATTCTAATAGCTCCAGCTTGGCCAAGAAGGCATTAGTACACAGATCTGATGAGAAGGGTGTAGTACTGGTGACCGGCGGTCTACCGACGCCGGGATCCCGGCGGGGAGGGGCGAGTGCAGCAAGCCCCTTGCGGGCTCGCCACGGGTTCTATTCCCACTCTATGGGTGTCGTGGACACCCACGAGTGGAAATAGTCCCGGTTGGTCGGCATGCCGACCATCGGGATAGTGAGCCGTCGGGCTCACGGAGGAGGTCATGTGACTGTCGGTCAGCTGACCGGCGGTCACATGAATACCACCCGTTGAGAATGTCCGTGGAAGCACCAATACTGCTCCCTGCCTAAAATCGCTGTGGAAAGAACTGATCTGACTGAGTTAGTGGGCGGGACTATATGGTGAAGGCCCCAATGCATCCTGGGAGGCCAGAACGCTCGTGACCGTGTTGGTGCCATTTTCGCTGTCGCTCGACAATATCCCAATGTTATCCTGTGGATACCTGTGGACATATGAGAAATCACGTTATCAACGGTAAGATCTTACCATAACGTATATTTCTTCCCTCCGCAGCTGCACCAGCTCGGAAAGCCTATCCTATGTCTGCACAGCATTCCTTTCGGACCGCAAAATTTTCAGAAATCCAAGGGTCCCGCAACCTTCTTTAGAGGAGGTCGGGGAAAATCCAGAAAACCTGCACCATCAGGTTCCCAGGAACAGAAACCAGGTTCTGCTTCCTCCAAGTCTTCGGCATGACGGTGGACCTCACAGCCTGGGGATCGGTCAAGTGGGAGCGAGACTAAAAGATTTCAGTCACGTCTGGGCGGTGGCGTGCCTAGACCCCTGGGTAAAAGATATTGTTGCCCAGGGGTACAGACTGGAATTTCAGGTACTCCCACCTCACAGATTCTGTCAGCGAAGCTGGTAAGCCTGATTTGTAGAAAGTACATTTCTGCAGGAAGCCATTCAAAAATTGCTACACACAAATGTCATTGTTCCAGTTCCACCTCACCTAAGAAACAGGGGTTGTTATTCAAACCTGTTTGTGGTACCGAAGCCGGACGGTTCGGTAAGGCCAATATTGAACCTAAAGTCCTTGAACCCATACTTACAAGTGTTCAAGATGGAGTCTCTGAGAGCGGTGGAGTCGGGTCTGGAGGAGGGGGAATTCCTGGTATCCCTGAATATCAAGGATGCATACCATCACATTACGATTTGGCCGCCACACCAGGCCTATCTAAGGTTTGCGATGCAGGACTGTCACTACCAGTTCCAAGCCCTGCCATTTGGCCTCTCCACAGCACTGAGGGTGTTCACCAAGGTCATGGCAGAGATAATGCTCCTACTCCGCAAGCAGGGAGCGAACATTGTTCCATACCTGGATGATCTACTGATAAAGGCATCTTCCAGGGAAAGACTGTTGCAGAGTATTGCTCTCTCAATTCAACTACTCCAGGATCATGGGTGGATCCTGAATCTTCCAAAGTCACATTTGGAACCGACAAGGAGACTACCTTTCCTGGGGATGATACTCAACACGGAGGTGCAGAGGGTGTTTCTACAAGTGGATCACCAACGCCTTATCCAATCAATGGTCCGGGATGTCTTGAAGCCAGCCTGTGTATCTGTTCATCAGTGCATTCGCCTTCTGGGAAAGATGGTAGCCTCCTACGAGGCTCTGCAGTATGGAAGATTCCATGCAAGATTCTTCCAGCTGGATCTCCTGGATAAGTGGTCGGGATCGCATCTTCACATGCATCAGCGGATACGCCTGTCGCCGAAAACCAGAATTTCAATCCTCTGTTGGCTCCAACTTTCTCACCTACTTGAGGGCCGCAGGTTCGGGATTCAGAATTGGATCCCTCTAACCACAGATGCAAGTCTCAGAGGTTGGGGAGCAGTCACCCAAGGGGAAAACTTCCAAGGAAAGTGGTCAAGTCTGGAAGCCATCTTCCAATAAATGTTCTGGAACTAAGAGCCATATACAACGCCCTTCTACAAGTGGCACATCTTCTGCGAGATCAAGCCATTCAGGTTCAGTCGGACAATGTCACGGCAGTGTCCTACATAAACAGGCAGGGTGGAACGAAGAGCAGAGCTGCAATGTCAGACGTAACAAAAATCTTCCTCTGGGCAGAAAGACACGCGGTGGCGCTGTCGGCGATCTTCATTCTGGGAGTAGACAACTGGGGAGCGGACTTCCTCAGCAGACACAATCTCCATCCAGAAGAATGGGTCCTCCACCTGGAGGTATTCGCAGAGGTAACAAGCCGATGGACCTAGATATAGCGCTAGGGACCCCAAATATAGAGAGACGCCTTGATGCAGCTTTGGGGCTTATTCACACATTTGCGCAAATATGTGTAACGAAGATCTCTGAATTCTATTATTATGTGGAATTTATATCTGGTTACGGTTATCATTCAGGGTGCTGGGGGAAACGAATGCCTTTTTTTTTTTTTTTTTTCTTGCTTCGAAATACCCCTCCCTTTTCGAGCACCTGAATGATATCACTAAGCTAATTGAGCATCTACTAATATATATGTTTGTACCTCAGATAGACATGTTGGCCTCTCGTCTCAACAAGAAGCTTCGGAGGTACTGTTCCAGGTCAAGGGATCCACAAGCGGTGGCGGTGGACGCCCTGGTAACTCCATGGGTGTTCCAGTCAGAGAGTGTGTGTGTGTGTGTGTGTGTGTGTGTGTGTGTGTTCGCTCCACTTCCATTCATTCCAAGGATTTTCAAACTAATAAAAAGAACAAGAGTTCAGGCGATCCTCATTGCTCCGGACTGGCCAAGAAGGGCTTGGTATGCGGATCTTCTGGAATTACTGCTGGAGGATCCAAGGCTTCTTCCTCTTCGCAAGGACCTTCCACAGCAGGGGCTGTTTGTCTATCAAGACTTATCATGGCTATGTTTGATGACATGGAGGTTGAATGCCAGATCTTAGCTCGGAAGGGCATTCCAAACAAGGTCATTCCTACTCTGGTCCAAGCTAGGGAGTAAGCATTTACCATCGGATTTGGAAGAAGTATGTGTCTTGGTGTGAATCCAAGAAGTTTCCAATGGTGGAGTTTCAACTAGGACATTTTCTCCTCTTTCTGTAAGCGGGTGTGGATGTGGGCCTACGCTTGGGCTCCATAAAGGTCCAGATTTCGGCTTTGTCCATTTTCTTCCAGAAACAATTGGCTGCTCTCCCTGAGGTTCAGCCATTCTTGAAAGGAGGTCTGCACATCCAACCACCCTTTGTGCCTCCTACGGCACCTTGGGATCTTAACCTGGTGTTGCAGTTCCTGCAATCGGATTGGTTTGAGCCTTTACGGGAGGTAGACGTAAAGTTTCTTACTGTTGGCATTGGCATCTGCAAGACGTGTGTCAGAATTGGGGGGCGTTGTCGCACAAGAACCTCTATTTGATTTTCCATGTGGATAGAGCGGAGCTCCAAACGTGTCGGCATTTTCTTCCAAAGGTGGTGTCTGCTTTTCATATCAACCAACCTATTGTGGTGCCAGTGGCTACTGACACCTCTATTACCTCAGTCTTTGGATGTTGTACAGGCTTTGAAATTATATGTGAAGAGAACCTCTCGTCACAGGAAGTCTGACGCACTGTTTGTCTTTTATGATCCCAACAAGATTGGGTGTCCTGCTTCTAAGCAGACGATTTCTCGCTGGATCAGGCTTACTAATCAGTATGCTTATTCTACGGCAGGATTGCAGATTCCAAAATCTGTTCAGGCTCACTCTACCCGTAAAGTGGGTTCTTCCTGAGCGGCTGCGCGGTGGTGTCTCAGCTCTTCAGCTTTGCCGAGCAACTACTTGGTCAGGGTCGAACACGTTTGCTAAGTTCTACAAGTTCGATACTTTGGCCTCTGAAGACCTAAAGTTTGGTCAGTCTGTTTTGCAGGAACCTCAGCATTCTCCCTCCCATACTGGGAACTTTGGTACATCCCCATGGTCAGAGCTGGCCCAACGCATGCGCGGGCTACGCAGCCGCATTGAGCGGCAGGCAGTACAGGGCACTGCTGCAGACAGTGAGTCACAGTGACTTCGCTCTCTACAGCAGCGGTGGCCAGCAAGCTGCTCGATCCGCTCCCAGCCAGAGCTGCCCGGTGCGCACAGACGTCTCCGGCGGCAGTGACCATCTTAAATTCAGTGCCGGCCTGTGAGCCGATCAGAGCTTGCGGACCGGCAGCTAAGGCTCCTGATTGGCTGCTGGACCGCGAGCTCTGATTGGCTCACGGGCCGGTGCCGAATTGAAGATGGACGCTGCTGCAGGAGACTGAGGGCTCGGGGCAGGAAAGGCGCATGCTGCGCTCTCCTCCCCTCACAGCAGCGCGGTGGGCAGCACTTTGGGGGGGGGGGGGGGGGGAGGCGCTGTGGGGACGTGTATCTGCCCTGGGGGCCATGCCTGGTGCTGTGGGGACGTGTATCTGCCCTGGGGGCCATGCCTGGTGCTGTGGGGACGTGTATCTGCACTGGGGACCATGCCTGGAGCTGTGGGGACATGTGTATCTGCACTGGGGGCATCAGTCACCCACCATTACCCTGTACCACGGGGAGTACAATTGTGTAGCCACACCCCTTTCTTGTAAGACCACACCCCTTTTATCCCATCAAGGGGCGCCAAAATAGATTTTTGCTAGAGTCTACAGCAGGCATGTCCAAACTGCGGCCCTCCAGCTGTTGAGAAACTACACATCCCAGCATGCCCTGACACAGCTTTAGCATTCTCTAACAGCAAAACTGTGTCAGGGCATGCTGGGATATGTAGTTTCACAACAGCTGGAGGGCCGCAGTTTGGACATGCCTGGTCTACAGCATATAGGATAGGGTCGGTACCAAGATGGATAGCCTGCCTGTCCATGGTCGGTACCAGGAGTTGATGCAGCCTTAACCAGGACACCATAAAGAATATCAAACAAGACTCAGGATGAAATATCTCAATATTGGTGGCAGGAAAAGTACCGAACACTCGAGCCAGATCTCGGCGTGCTCTTTGCATTGGAACTGCTGCATTTTCTCTGTCATCCATCTGGGGGATGCTGCGTCTGTACTGATGTGTTAGGAGTGTGTGGGAGGGAGCTTTGGAACAGAACCTAACACCTCAGTTTAAGTTTTGTGCCTGGAGAGTGCAGGCACAGTCCCTTTCTGTTACACAAAATGCTCTGGGACACCTGTAGTTGAACAGTCTAGTGGGTCGACAGATCAGTCTGTACCTCTCTGGGCTAGGAATATGGCTGATGCTATTGCAGCTTTGCGTCAGTCTCAGTCAGGTTCTCATACAGATCAACCTGCGGAAGAACCACTTTGGGCTAGAAAATAAGATTTTAAACCTACCGGTAAATCTTTTTCTCCTAGTCCGTAGAGGATGCTGGGGACTCTGTAAGGACTATGGGGTATAGACGGGCTCCGCAGGAGACATGGACACTATAAAGAACTTTTAGTATGGGTGTGCACTGGCTCCTCCCTCTATGCCCCTCCTCCAGACCTCAGTTAGAGAACTGTGCCCAGAGGAGATGGACAATATGAGGAAAGGATTTTGTTAATCTAAGGGCAAGCCCACACCAATCCTACCATATAACCTGGAATATACGTAATCCGTTAACAGTATGAACAAAAAAAAAAAACAGTATCAGTCAAAGACCGATTCTAACTGTAACATAACCCTTATGAAAGCAACAACTATATACAAGTCTTGCAGATGTAGTCCGCACTGGGACGGGCACCCAGCATCCTCTACAGACTACGAGAAAAAGATTTACCGGTAGGGTTAAAATCTTATTTTCTCTTTCGTCCTAGAGGATGCTGGGGACTCTGTAAGGACCATGGGGTTTATACCAAAGCTCCTAACCGGGCGGGAGAGTGCGGATGACTCTGCAGCACCGACTGAGCAAACGCAAGGTCCTCATCAGCCAGGGTATCAAACTTGTAGAATTTTGCAAAGGTGTTTGAACCCGACCAAGTAGCTGCTCGGCAAAGCTGTAATGCCGAGACGCCTCGGGCAGCCGCCCAAGAAGAGCCCACCTTCCTAGTGGAATGGGCCTTTACTGAATTTGGTAACGGCAATCCAGCCGTAGAATGAGCTGCTGAATCGTGTTACAGATCCAGCGAGCAATAGTCTGCTTAGAAGCAGGAGCGCCAACCTTGTTGGCTGCATACAGGACAAACAGAGCCTCTGTTTTCCTAACCCTAGCCATCCTGGCTACATAAATCTTTAAGGCCCTGACTACATCCAGGGACTTGGAGTCCTCCCAGTCCCCTGTAGCCACAGGCACCACAATAGGTTGATTCATATGAAATGAAGAAACCACCTTAGGCAAAAATTGAGGACGAGTCCTCAACTCCGCTCTATCCACATGGAAAATCAAATAGGGGTTCTTGTGGGACAAGGCCGCCAATTCGGACACCCGCCTTGCAGATGCCAAGGCCAATAGCAGGACCACCTTCCACGTGAGAAATTTTAATTCAACCGTTTGAAGAGGCTCAAACCAGTGAGATCTCAGGAAACTTAACACCACGTTAAGGTCCCACGGTGCCACTGGGGGCACAAAGGGGGGCTGGATGTGCAGCACTCACTTCACAAACGTCTGAACTTCTGGGAGAGAAGCCAGTTCCTTTTGAAAGAATTTAGATAGGGCCGAAATCCGTACCTTAATGGATCCTAACTTCAGGCCCATATCCACTCCTGTCTGTAGAAAGTGGAGAAACTGGCCCAGATGGAAATCTTCGTAGGAGTCTTCTTGGCTTCACACCAAGATACATACTTCCTCCAGATACGGTGATAATGCTTTGCCGTCACCTCCTTCCTAGCCTTTATCAGAGTAGGGATGACTTCCTCCGGAATACCCTTCCCAGCTAGGATTCGGTGTTCAACCGCCATGCCGTCAAACGTAACCGCGGTAAGTCTTGGAACACGCAGGGCCCCTGCTGTAACAGGTCCTCCCTGAGAGGAAGAGGCCACGGATCTTCTGTGAGCATTTCCTGAAGATCTGAGTACCAGGCCCTTCGAGGCCAATCTGGAACAATGAGTATTGTCTGCACTCTTTTATGTCTTATGATTCTCAGTATTTTTGAGAGGAAGAGGAGGAAACACATAGACCGACTGAAACACCCATGGTGTCACCAGGGCGTCTACTGCTACTGCCTGAGGGTCCCGTGACCTGGCACAATACCTCCGAAGCTTCTTGTTGAGGCGTGACGCCATCATGTCTATTTGAGGAATTCCCCAAAGACTTGTTATCTCTGCAAAAACATCTTGTTGAAGTCCCCACTCTCCTGGATGGAGATAGTGTCTGCTGAGGAAGTCTGCTTCCCAGTTGTCCACTCCCGGAATGAAGACAGCTGACAGAGCGCTTACGTGATTTTCCGCCCAGCGAAGAATCCTGGTGGCTTCCGCCATCGTCACTCTGCTCCTTATCCCGCCTTGGCGGTTTACATAAGCCACGGCTGTGATGTTGTCTGATTGAATCAGAACCGGTAGGTCGCGAAGAAGACTCTCCGCTTGTCGTAGGCCGTTGTATATGGCCCTCAATTCCAGTATGTTGATGTGTAGGCAAGCCTCCTGGCTTGACCATAGTCCCTGAAAATTTCTTCCTTGAGTGACTGCTCCCCATCCTCGGAGGCTCGCGTCCGTGGTCACCAGAACCCAGTCTTGAATGCCGAACCTGCGACCCTCTAGAAGGTGAGCACTCTGCAGCCACCACAGGATAGACACCCTGGCCCTGGGGGACAGGGTTATTTTCTGATGTACTTGTAGATGGGACCCGGACCACTTGTCCAGAAGGTCCCACTGAAAAGTCCTCGCATGAAACCTGCCGAAGGGGATGGCCTCGTAGGCTGCCACCATTTTTCCCAGAACTCGAGTGCATTGATGAACAGACACTCTTTTTGGTTTTAGCAAGTCTCTGACCATGTTCTGGAGATCCTGGGCTTTTTCCAATGGGAGAAAAACCCTCTTTTGTTCCGTGTCCAGAATCATGCCTAGGAATGATAGCCGAGTCGTTGGAACCAATTGTGACTTTGGCAGATTGAGAATCCAACTGTGCTGTTGCAACACTCTCTCAGGGAGAGCGACACGCTCTTCAGCAATTGATCCCTTGATCTCGCCTTTATCAGGAGATCGTCCAAGTATGGGATAATTGTGACTCCCTGCCTGCGCAGGAGCACCATCATCTCCGCCATTACCTTGGTGAAAATCCTCGGGGCCGTGGAAAGCCCAAACGGCAACGTCTGAAACTGGTAATGACAGTCCTGTACAGCGAATCTCAGGTACTCCTGATGAGGGGGATATATGGGGACATGAAGGTATGCATCCTTTATGTCTAGTGTCACCATAAAATCCCTCCCTTCCAGGCTGGATATTACAGCTCGGAGCGATTCCATCTTGAATTTGAACTTTTTCAAGTACAGGTTTAAGGATTTTAGATTTAAAATGGGTTTGACCGAACTATCCAGCTTCGGGACCACAAACAAGGTTGAACCTTGACAACCACTTGCTGTTGACACAGCTTTTGAATTGCAGCTAACACTACTTCCATCTCCGGGGGGTGAAGCTGGCAAGGCCGACTTGAAAAATCATCGAGGGGGCACCTCTTCGAATTCCAGCTTGTAGCCTTGGGAAACAATTTCCATCGCCCAAGGATCCACGTCTGAAAGAACCCAGATCTGGCTGAAAAGTCGAAGGTGTGCCCCCACTAGTGTGGACTCCC
>NC_086450.1:426742670-426791272 GCF_028390025.1 Pseudophryne corroboree | reverse complement strand
AAAGAAAGAAAGAAAGAAAGAAAGAAAGAAAGAAAGAAAGAAAGAAAGAAAGAAAGGGAGAAATAGAAGAAAGAAAGAAAGAAAGAAAGAAAGAAAGAAAGAAAGAAAGAAAGGGAGAAATAGAAGAAAGAAAGAAAGAAAGAAAGAAAGAAAGGGAGAAATAGAAGAAAGAAAGAAAGAAAGAAAGAAAGAAAGAAAGAAAGGGAGGAAAGAAAGAAGAAGAAAGAAAGAAAGAAAGAAAGAAAGAAGAAAGGGAGAAAATAGAAGAAAGAAAGAAAGAAAGAAAGGAAAGAAAGAAAGAAAGAAAGAAAGGGAGAAAGGAGAAATAGAAGAAAGAAAGAAAGGGAGAAATAGAAGAAAGAAGAAAGAAAGAGAAGAAAGAAGAAAGAAAGAAAGAAAGGAGAAAGGGAGAAAGGGAGAGAAATAGAAGAAAGAAAGAAAGAAAGAAAGAAAGAAAGAAGAAAGAAAGAAAGAAAGAAAGAGGAGAAATAGAAGAAAGAAAGAAAGAAAGGGAGAAATAGAAGAAAGAAAGAAAGAAAGAAAGAAATAGAAGAAAGAAAGAAAGAAAGAAAGAAAGAAAGAAAGAAAGAAAGAAGAAAGAAAGAAAGAAAGAAAAGAAAGAAAGAAAGAAAGGAGAATAGAAGAAAGAAAGAAAGAAAGAAAGAAAGAAAGAAAGGGAGAAAGGGAGAAATAGAAGAAAGAAAGAAAGGAGAATAGAAGAAAGAAAGAAAGAAAGAAATAGAAGAAGAAAGAAAGAAAGAAAGAAGAAAGAGAAATAGAAGAAAGAAAGAAGAAAGAAAGAAAGAAAGAAAGAAAGAAAGAAAGGAGAAATAGAAGAAAGAAAGAAAGAAAGAAAGAAAGAAAGAAAGAAAGAAAGAAAGAAAGAAGAAAGAAAGGGAGAAATAGAAGAAAGAAAGAAAGAAAGAAAGAAAGAAAGAAAAGGAAATAAAGAAAGAAAGAAGGGAGAAATAGAAGAAAGAAAGAAAGAGAAAGAAAGAAAGAAAGGAGAAATAAGAGAACGAAAGAAAGAAAGAAAGGGAGAAATAGAAGAAAGGGAGAAATAGAAGAAAGAAAGAAAGAAAGAAAGAAAGAAAGGGAAAATAGAAGAAAGAAAGAAGAAAGAAAGAAAAAAGAAAGAAAGAAAAGAAGAAAGAAGAAAGAAAGAAAAAAAGAAAGAAGAAAGAAAGAAAGAAAAAGAAAGAAAGAAAAAGAAAGAAAGAAGAAAGAAAAAGAAAGAAAGAAAGAAAAGAAAGAAAGAAAGAAAGAAAAAGAAAGAAAAGAAAGAGAAAGAAGAAAGAAAGAAAGAAAGAAGAAAGAAAGAAAAAGAAAGAAAAGAAAGAAAGAAAAAGAAGAAAGAAAGAAAAGAAAGAAAAAGAAAGAAAAAGAAAGAAAAGAAGAAAGAAAGAAAGAGAAGAAAGAAAGAAAGAGAAAGAGAAAGAAAGAAAGAGAAAGAGAAAGAGAAAGAAGAAAGAAAGAAAGAAAGAAAGAAAGAAAGAAAGAAAGAAAGAAAGAAGAAAGAAAGAAAGAAAGAAGAAAGAAGAAAGAAAGAAAGAAAGAAAAGAAAGAAAGAAAGAAAGAAACAAGAGAGCAAGACAGGGAAGGAGAGCGCGAGAGGAGAGAAAGAAAATAAGATTTTACTCACCGGTAAATCTATTTCTCGTAGTCCGTAGTGGATGCTGGGACTCCGTAAGGACCATGGGGAATAGCGGCTCCGCAGGAGACTGGGCACAACTAAAGAAAGCTTTAGGACTACCTGGTGTGCACTGGCTCCTCCCTCTATGACCCTCCTCCAGACCTCAGTTAGGATACTGTGCCCGGAAGAGCTGACACAATAAGGAAGGATTTTGAATCCCGGGTAAGACTCATACCAGCCACACCAATCACACCGTATAACTCGTGATACTATACCCAGTTAACAGTATGAACAATAACTGAGCCTCTCAACAGATGGCTCAACAATAACCCTTTAGTTAAACAATAACTATATACAAGTATTGCAGACAATCCGCACTTGGGATGGGCGCCCAGCATCCACTACGGACTACGAGAAATAGATTTACCGGTGAGTAAAATCTTATTTTCTCTGACATCCTAAGTGGATGATGGGACTCCGTAAGGACCATGGGGATTATACCAAAGCTCCCAAACGGGCGGGAGAGTGCGGATGACTCTGCAGCACCGAATGGGCAAACTCTAGGTCCTCCTCAGCCAGGGTGTCAAACTTGTAGAATTAAGCAAATGTGTTTGATCCCCCGACCAAGTAGCTGCTCGGCAAAGTTGTAGAGCCGAGACCCCTCGGGCAGCCGCCCAAGAAGAGCCCACCTTCCTCGTGGAATGGGCTTTCACTGATTTAGGATGCGGCAGTCCAGCCGCAGAATGTGCAAGCTGAATCGTACTACAGATCCAGCGAGCAAAAGTCTGCTTTGAAGCAGGAGCACCCAGCTTGTTGGGTGCATACAGGATAAACAACGAGTCAGTTTAAGGGCTTTTACATGACAAAGCCGCCAATTCTGACACACGCCTGGCCGAAGCCAAGGCCAACAGCATGACCACTTTCCACGTGAGATATTTTAATTCCACGGTTTTAAGTGGCTCAAACCAATGTGACTTTAGGAAATCCAACACCACGTTGAGATCCCAAGGTGCCACTGGAGGCATAAAAGGGGGCTGAATATGCAGCACTCCCTTAACAAAAGTCTGAACTTCAGGTAGTGAAGCCAGATCTCTCTGGAAGAAAATCGATAGAGCCGAAATCTGGACCTTAATGGAACCCAATTTTAGGCCCATAGTCACCCCTGACTGTAGGAAGTGCAGAAAACGGCCCAGCTGAAATTCCTCCGTTGGGGCATTCCTGGCCTCACACCACGCAACATATTTTCGCCAAATGCGGTGATAATGGTTTGCGGTCACTTCTTTCCTAGCTTTAATCAGCGTAGGAATGACTTCCTCCGGAATGCCCTTTTCCTTCAGGATCCGGTGTTCAACCGCCATGCCGTCAAACGCAGCCGCGGTAAGTCTTGGAACAGACAGGGCCCCTGCTGCAGCAGGTCCTGTCTGAGCGGCAGAGGCCATGGGTCCTCTGAGATCATTTCTTGAAGTTCCGGGTACCAAGCTCTTCTTGGCCAATCCGGAATAATGAGTATAGTTCTTACTCCTCTTCTCCTTATTATCCTCAGTACCTTGTGTATGAGAGGAAGAGGAGGGAACACATAAACCGACCGGTACACCCACGGTGTCACTAGAACGTCCACAGCTATCGCCTGAGGGTCTCTTGACCTGGTGCAATATCTTTCTAGCTTTTTGTTTAGGCGGGACGCCATCATGTCCACCTGTGGCCTTTCCCAACGGTTTACAATCAGTTGGAAGACTTCTGGATGAAGTCCCCACTCTCCCGGGTGGAGGTCGTGCCTGCTGAGGAAGTCTGCTTCCCAGTTGTCCACTCCCGGAATGAACACTGCTGACAGTGCTAACATGTGATATTCCGCCCATCGGAGAATCCTTGTGGCTTCTGCCATCGCCGTCCTGCTTCTTGTGGCGCCCTGTCGGTTTACATGGGCGACTGCAGTGATGTTGTCTGACTGGATCAGTACCGGCTGGTTTTGAAGCAGGGGTCTTGCCTGACTTAGGGCATTGTAAATGGCCCTCAGTTCCAGAATATTTATGTGTAGGGAAGTCTCCTGACTTGACCATAGTCCTTGGAAGTTTCTTCCCTGTGTGACTGCCCCCCAGCCTCGAAGGCTGGCATCCGTGGTCACCAGGACCCAGTCCTGTATGCCGAATCTGCGGCCCTCTTGAAGATGAGCACTTTGCAGCCACCACAGCAGAGACACCCTGGTCCTTGGAGACAGGGTTATCAGCCGATGCATCTGAAGATGCGATCCGGACCACTTGTCCAACAGGTCCCACTGAAAAGTCCTTGCATGGAACCTGCCGAATGGAATTGCTTCGTAGGAAGCTACCAATTTTCCCAGGACTCGCGTGCAGTGATGCACCGACACCTGTTTTGGTTTCAGGAGGCCTCTGACTAGAGATGACAGCTCCTTGGCTTTCTCCTCCGGGAGAAACACTTTTTTCTGTTCTGTGTCCAGAACCATCCCCAGGAACAGTAGACGTGTCGTAGGGACCAGCTGTGACTTTGGAATATTTAGAATCCAACCGTGCTGTTGTAGCACCTCCCGAGATAGTGCTACCCTGACCAACAACTGCTCCCTGGACCTCGCCTTTATCAGGAGATCGTCCAAGTACGGGATAATTAAAACTCCCTTTTTTCGAAGGAGTATCATCATTTCGGCCATTACCTTGGTAAATACCCTCGGTGCCGTGGACAGACCAAACGGCAAAGTCTGGAATTGGTAATGACAATCCTGTACCACAAATCTGAGGTACTCCTGGTGATGATGGTAAATGGGGACATGCAGGTAAGCATCCTTGATGTCCATGTAATCCCCCTCGTCCAGGCTTGAAATAACCGCCCTGAGCGATTCCATCTTGAACTTGAATTTTTTTATATATGTGTTCAAGGATTTCAAATTTAAAATGGGTCTCACCGAACCGTCCGGTATCGGTACCACAAACATTGTGGAATAGTAACCCCGTCCTTGTTGAAGGAGGGGCACCTTGACTATCACCTGCTGGGAATACAGCTTGTGAATTGCCTCTAGCACTGCCTCCCTGCCTGAGGGAGTTGTTGGCAAGGCAGATTTGAGGAAACGGCGGGGGGGGAAGACGTCTCGAATTCCAGCTTGTACCCCTGAGATACTACTTGAAGGATCCAGGGATCCACCCGTGAGCGAGCCCACTGATTGCTGAAGTTTTTGAGACGGGCCCCCACCGTACCTGGCTCCGCCTGTGGAGCCCCAGCGTCATGCGGTGGACTTGGAGGAAGCGGGGGAGGACTTTTGCTCCTGGGAACTGGCTGTATGCTGCAGCTTTTTCCCTCTACCTCTGCCTCTGGGCAGAAAGGATGCGCCTTTAACCCGCTTGCCTTTATGGGGCCGAAAGGACTGTACCTGATAATACGGTGCTTTCTTTGGCTGTGAGGGAACATGGGGTAAAAATGCTGACTTCCCAGCTGTTGCTGTGGAAACGAGGTCCGAGAGACCATCCCCGAACAACTCCTCACCCTTATAAGGCAAAACTTCCATGTGCCTTTTAGAATCTGCATCACCCGTCCACTGCCGAGTCCATAATCCTCTCCTGGCAGAAATGGACATTGCACTTATTTTAGATGCCAGCCGGCAAATATCTCTCTGTGCATCTCTCATGTATAAGACTGCGTCTTTTATGTGCTCTATGGATAGCAATATAGTGTCCCTGTCTAGGGTATCAATATTTTCCGACAGGGAATCTGACCACGCAGCTGTAGCACTGCACATCCATGCTGAAGCAATAGCTGGTCTCAGTATAATACCTGAGTGTGTATATACAGACTTCAGGATAGCCTCCTGCTTCCTATCAGCAGGCTCCTTTAGGACGGCCGTGTCCGGAGACGGTAGTGCCACCTTTTTTGACAGACGTGTGAGCGCTTTATCCACCCTAGGGGATGTTTCCCAACGTGACCTATCCTCTGGCGGGAAAGGGTACGCCATTAGTAACCTTTTAGAAATTACCAGTTTCTTATCGGGGGAAGCCCACGCTTCTTCACACATTTAATTCCTCAGATGGGGAAAAACCACTGGTAGTTTTTTCTCCCCAAACATAATACCCTTTTTTGTGGTTCCTGGGGTAATATCAGAAATGTGCAACACATTTTTCATTGCCTCAATCATGTAACGTGTGGCCCTATTGGAATGTACATTTGTCTCATCGTCGTCGACACTGGATTCAGTATCCGTGTCGACATCTGTGTCTGCCATCTGAGGTAGCGGGCGTTTTAGAGCCCCTGATGGCTTTTGAGACAGCTGGACAGGCACAAGCTGAGAAGCCGGCTGTCCCACATCTGATATGTCGTCAAACCTTTTATGTAAGGAGTTGACACTTTCACGTAATTCCTTCCACAAGTCCATCCACTCAGGTGTCGGCCCCGCAGGGGGTGACATCACATTTATCGGCACTTGCTCCGCCTCCACATAAGCCTCATCATCAAACATGTCGACACGGCCGTACCGACACACCGCACACACACAGGGAATGCTCTGACTGAGGACAGGACCCCACAACGCCCTTTGGGGAAACAGAGAGAGAGTATGCCAGCACACACCAACAGCGCTATATAACACAGGGATTAACACTATAACTGAGTGATTTTCCCCAATAGCTGCTTGTATACACAATATTGCGCCTAAATTTAGTGCCCCCCCTCTCTTTTTTACCCTATGTAGTCTGGAAACTGCAGGGGAGAGCCTGGGAGCGATCCTTCCAGCGGAGCTGTGAGGGAAAATGGCGCCAGTGTGCTGAGGGAGATAGCCCCGCCCCTTTTTCGGCTGACTTCTCCCACTTTTTTCTATGTATATCTGGCAGGGGTATTTTACACATATATAGTCTCTATGACTATATTATGTGTTTTTTTTTGCCAGCCAAGGTACTTAATATTGCAGCCCAGGGTGCGGCGCCCCCCCCCCCCAGCGCCCTGCACCCATCAGTGACCGGAGTGTGAGGTGTGCATGGGAAGCAATGGCGCACAGCTGCAGTGCTGTGCGCTACCTTGTTTGAAGACCGAAGTCTTCTGCCGCCGATTTCCAGGACTCTTCTTGCTTCTGGCTCTGTAAGGGGGACGGCGGCGCGGCTCCGGGAACGGACGATCGAGGTCGGGCCCTGTGTTCGATCCCTCTGGAGCTAATGGTGTCCAGTAGCCTTAGAAGCCCAAGCTAGCTGCAAGCAGGTAGGTTCGCTTCTCTCCCCTTAGTCCCTCGTAGCAGTGAGTCTGTTGCCAGCAGATCTCACTGAAAATAAAAAACCTAAAATAAACTTTCTTTTTCTAGGAGCTCAGGAGAGCCCCTAGTGTGCATCCAGCTCAGCCGGGCACAAAATTCTAACTGAGGTCTGGAGGAGGGTCATAGAGAGAGGAGCCAGTGCACACCAGGTAGTCCTAAAGCTTTCTTTAGTTGTGCCCAGTCTCCTGCGGAGCCGCTATTCCCCATGGTCCTTACGGAGTCCCAGCATCCACTTAGGACGTCAGAGAAAGTAGATGGAGAGAGGCAAAGAGAGAGAGAGTATTTAAGAGAGGGAGAAAAGTGTGGGGGGGGGGGGAGATGTACTAAGCCTTCAAAAATTATAAAGTCCACAGTGATAAAGTACCAGCCAATCAGCTCCTCACTGCCATGTTACAGGCTGGATTTGAAAAATGACAGTTAGGAGCTGGTTGGCTGGTACTTTAGGTCTGTGAAATCTATCTTTTTTCAAAGCTTAGTACATCTGGCCCCGGGAGAGAAAGGAAGGTTACAGGAGGAGAGAGACAAAGAAGAAGAAAGGGAAAAAGAATAGATTTAGGGGCCCATTTATCATGGATTGCATATTGAATGCGATCTTACCGCCCAGGATCGCATTGCAATACGCAATCCAATTGTCTGGAAAGGAGCCCATCCCTGTGATGTGCTCAGATGGCTGCTGGGAAGTCTGCACATGCACGGTCAGCTCAGACCGCGCAGTCTGCACATTCGCGGTCAGCTGCACCGAAGCCCCTTCCAGGGAGGGTTCCAGGGGAACCCTCTTACTGGCCACAAGTGCGATCTGTAGACCATAGGCTACAATGGGCTACCGCAAGACATGGTGACCAATATCGGGAATGATTCACATTCCGGATATTGCTAAATTTGGCAGCATAGCATCCCCATAGAAACCTATGGGGAATGCAGTTGTAGGCGGCAATAGAGGGATCAGATACCTGCTGCGGTCCCACCTACATATATTCAGGAGATCCCTATTATTTTTTCATCTATATATAGCCGCAATATACTTTGATAAATGGGCCCCTAAGACATAAAAAGAGGAAAGGGAAGAAGAGGATATGGAAACAGTGAAAAAGAGACAGAAAGAGAATGAGAGAATCGCACTTATACATTTGTAGATTAAACCTCCCTGCTGATTGAAGATCTGAGTTATATAAAGATATATTTCTATTAAATAAAATCCTATTGTCATACATAGAGGGCAATTTAATTACGGGCCTGATTCAGACGCGATGGCAATGCCTGTGCAGCAATGATCCTTTACAGTGACGGAACTGCAAGGCAACGCAAGTCTAGCAGCCGCCCACAAGTGAACAGAGACGCCCACAATACAGATGCAAGGAACATCGACCCCGAGTGCTTCCATGAACGCACAGAATGGGAGCAAGAGCTGAAATGCTGGCGCCATGTTTTATGCTTACGATATCGCAGGTGCACGCCGAGACACACCCTGAAAACGGTCATAACGCTCCCCATTACCTCCGCCAAATGGCCTCTTCCTGTCACTCACTCTGTGAGTGATTCATAACTGGTAGTGGCATCGCAAAGTCCTTGCCGTGTGCAACAAAGCATGTGCAGTCTACTGATAATCGCTCAGCGGCGACACCATCGAAGTTGCAACCGCATCTAAATCATCTCTAAATGCGATGTAGGGGCACTGTGGGGGTCATTCCGAGTTGTTCGCTCGTTATTTTTTTGTCGCAACGGAGCGAATAGTCGCTAATGCGCATGCACAATGTCCGCAGTGCGACTGCGCCAAGTAAATTTGCTATGCAGTTAGGAATTTTACTCACGGCATTACAAGGTTTTTCTTCGTTCTGGTGATCTTAATGTGATTGACAGGAAGTGGGTGTTTCTGGGCGGAAACTGGCCGTTTTATGGGAGTGTGTGAAAAAACGCTACCGTTTCAGGAAAAAACGCGGGAGTGGCTGGAGAAACGGAGGAGTGTCTGGGCGAACGCTGGGTGTGTTTGTGACGTCAAACCAGGAACGACAAGCACTGAACTGATCGCAGATGCCGAGTAAGTGTGGAGCTACTCAGAAACTGCTAAGAAGTGACTATTCGCAATTCTGCTAATCTTTCGTTCGCAATTTTAATGTGCTAAGATTCACTCCCAGTAGGCGGCGGCTTAGCGTGTGCAAAGCTGCTAAAAGCAGCTTGCGAGCGAACAACTCGGAATGACCCCCTGTGTGCCCACATTGTGTATTTTACCTTACAACACCATAAGGGTGCCCAGGAAAATGCACGTTAGCCTACCATATGTACGGGAAACCAGCGCATTGCTCACACCTCGCGCCAGAACGTGCGATCTTATACCGCACTTAATTACATTGACTCCACAATACTAATGTGATGCTTTTTTTGTGAATCTCTATCTAAACATGACAATGGCGGTGCCTCTCATGGCCTGTAGAAGGCACTGTCTCCGAACATACATCTTCCCTTAATAGTTGTAAAGATGTCACAGTATAGAGTAGCGCACTTAAGGTTTGGCTGATGGATTGGGACCAGACAGCTCTGGAAGAATGCAGGTGAATATTTTAGCGATGGGCAGAACCGGTAATTAATAATCTGTTGGATTTGGCAATGAACCAAAAAGCAGGCACCATGATAAATTGCTGGGGAATGAGGTGGAAAGTAACACAAACCCCACTGTTCCTGCCATCTTGGAAACTCAGGTGGAAGCACATGACACCACATGAAACCTGCTGCGCTCATTCTGGCTGATGGGACTACGTCAGGGCTGCTTAAAATGTGGCTAAATTATCATGCCTGCCAACCAGAGTGGCCAATCCAGTGATCGGGATCAGCGGGATCCCGGGATTTTGGCCAAAAATTGTCCGGGATTCAATCCTGGGATTGTGGCTTCCAATCCCGGGGATTTCTGGATTAGGAAGCCCCTTTATTTTTTCAATCATGGGCAGCGTTGAGCGTCCTCAGGAGGCTCAGACGCTGCTCGGTTACCACTGCTCACCACCCCCTGGCCTCGGCTGTGCGCACTGCGTAGCATGACGTGAAGTCAGAGGTCACGTTGCGCAGCCAGCTGCCTTCCGCTCGGACCTCAGCGCCTCACCTCCTTGGACTCACCCTCCCTCCCAAACAGACGAGTGTAAGTTATATGGACTGTGAAGGGGCAGGGGTTTGGGTTTGCATGGGGGCAGACATTGAAAAAGAACCAATCCCAGGTATCCAGGAATCCCAGGATTGATCATTTTTTTAATCCTTATTCCTGGGATTGAAAAAATGGCCCGGGATTGGCCACCCTACTGCCAACAGTCACATATTTCCTGGGATTGTACCAAATACTGGTAGTAAAAAGGTGCATGGCCTGATAGAAAGGGGCTTTGTTCTATCTAAAAGAACATTGTATTGGTGGATTTAGGCATAGTTTGGGCATGCATATGGTGGCAACGAGCATTTCTGGCCCTGAGGACCACAGCTTCAAAGCAGCCAGCTGGACAAGCGAGGGGATTGGTGGAATAAATATTACCGTTAAAATCGTACTTGCCTACACTCCAGGTATGTTCGGAAGACTCCTGATTAGAGATGAGCTGGTCGGTTTTACTCGGTTCTCAAAACGTCATCTTATTGACTCACGGATGTCACGTGTTTTGGATAGCCAACAGGAAAAATCTGGTAAAACCGAATTCTGGCGTTACATCCGAACCCGCTCATCTCTACTCCTGATACTTGGTGGCTCTCCTGGCCACCCAAGAAGGTATAGGGAAAATGTGGTCTTAAGTAAGAGCAAAAGACAAAAAGCAGCAATATGCCTTTTCCAGTGCACACTTTGAAAAAATAAGAATTTACTTACCGATAATTCTATTTCTCATAGTCCGTAGTGGATGCTGGGAACTCCGTAAGGACCATGGGGAATAGCGGCTCCGCAGGAGACTGGGCACAAAAAGTAAAAGCTTTAGACTAGCTGGTGTGCACTGGCTCCTCCCCCTATGACCCTCCTCCAAGCCTCAGTTAAGATACTGTGCCCGGACGAGCGTACATAATAAGGAAGGATCTTGAATCCCGGGTAAGACTCATACCAGCCACACCAATCACACCGTACAACTCGTGATCTGAACCCAGTTAACAGTATGATAACCGTAGGAGCCTCTGAAAAGATGGCTTCCAACAATAAACAACCCGATTTGTTTGTAACAATAACTATATACAAGTATTTGCAGACAATCCGCACTTGGGATGGGCGCCCAGCATCCACTACGGACTATGAGAAATAGAATTATCGATAAGTAAATTCTTATTTTCTCTGACGTCCTAGTGGATGCTGGGAACTCCGTAAGGACCATGGGGATTATACCAAAGCTCCCAAACGGGCGGGAGAGTGCGGATGACTCTGCAGCACCGAATGAGAGAACTCCAGGTCCTCCTCAGCCAGGGTATCAAATTTGTAGAATTTAGCAAACGTGTTTGCCCCTGACCAAGTAGCTGCTCGGCAAAGTTGTAAAGCCGAGACCCCTCGGGCAGCCGCCCAAGATGAGCCCACCTTCCTTGTGGAATGGGCTTTTACAGATTTTGGCTGTGGCAGGCCTGCCACAGAATGTGCAAGTTGAATTGTACTACAAATCCAACGAGCAATCGTCTGCTTAGAAGCAGGAGCACCCAGCTTGTTGGGTGCATACAGTATAAACAGCGAGTCAGATTTTCTGACTCCAGCCGTCCTGGAAACATATATTTTCAGGGCCCTGACTACGTCCAGCAACTTGGAGTCCTCCAAGTCCCTAGTAGCCACAGGTACCACAATAGGTTGATTCATGTGAAACGCTGAAACCACCTTAGGGAGAAATTGAGGACGAGTCCTCAATTCCGCCCTATCCGAATGAAATATCAGGTAAGGGCTTTTTATAGGATAAAGCCGCCAATTCTGATACGCGCCTGGCTGAAGCCAGGGCCAACAGCATTACCACTTTCCATGTGAGATATTTCAAATCCACTGTGGCAAGTGGTTCAAACCAATGTGATTTTAGGAACCCTAAAACTACATTGAGATCCCAAGGTGCCACTGGAGGCACAAAAGGAGGCTGTATATGCAGTACCCCTTTGACAAACGTCTGAACTTCAGGCACTGAAGCCAGTTCTTTCTGGAAGAAGATCGACAGGGCCGAAATTTGAACCTTAATGGATCCTAATTTTAGGCCCATAGACAATCCTGCTTGCAGGAAATGTAGGAAACGACCCAGTTGAAATTCCTCCGTAGGGGCCTTCTTGGCCTCACACCACGCAACATATTTTCGCCAAATGCGATGATAATGTTTTGCAGTTACATCCTTCCTGGCCTTGATCAGGGTAGGGATGACTTCATCTGGAATGCCTTTTTCCTTCAGGATCCGGCGTTCAACCGCCATGCCGTCAAACGCAGCCGCGGTAAGTCTTGGAACAGACAAGGTCCCTGCTGGAGCAGGTCCTTCCTTAGAGGTAGAGGCCACGGGTCCTCCGTGAGCATCTCTTGCAGCTCCGGGTAACAAGTTCTTCTTGGCCAATCCGGAGCCACGAGTATCGTTCTTACTCCTCTCCTTCTTATGATTCTCAGTACTTTTGGTATGAGAGGAAGAGGAGGGAACACATATACCGACTGGAACACCCACGGAGTTACCAGAGCGTCCACCGCTATTGCCTGAGGGTCCCTTGACCTGGCGCAATATCTGTCCAGTTTCTTGTTGAGACGGGACGCCATCATGTCCACCTTTGGTTTTTCCCAACGGTTTACAATCACTTGGAAGACTTCTGGATGAAGTCCCCACTCCCCCGGGTGGAGGTCGTGTCTGCTGAGGAAGTCTGCTTCCCAGTTGTCCACTCCCGGAATGAACACTGCTGACAGTGCTATCACATGATTTTCCGCCCAGCGGAGAATCCTTGCAGCTTCTGCCATTGCCCTCCTGCTTCTTGTGCCGCCCTGTCTGTTTACGTGGGCGACAGCCGTGATGTTGTCCGACTGGATCAATACCGGTTGACCCTGAAGCAGAGGCCTTGCTTGACTTAGGGCATTGTAAATGGCCCTTAGCTCTAGGATATTTATGTGAAGAGACGTTTCCATGCTTGACCACAAGCCCTGGAAATTTCTTCCCTGTGTGACTGCTCCCCAGCCTCTCAGGCTGGCATCCGTGGTTACCAGCATCCAATCCTGAATGCCGAATCTGCGGCCCTCTAGAAGATGAGCCTTCTGTAACCACCACAGGAGAGATACCCTTGTCCTTGGAGATAGGGTTATCCGCTGATGCATCTGAAGATGCGATCCGGACCATTTGTCCAGCAGATCCCACTGAAAAGTTCTTGCATGGAATCTTCCGAATGGAATCGCTTCGTAAGAAGCCACCATTTTTCCCAGGACTCTCGTGCACTGATGCACTGACACTTGTCCTGGTTTTAGGAGGTTCCTGACTAGCTCGGATAACTCCCTGGCCTTCTCCTCCGGGAGAAACACCTTTTTCTGGACTGTGTCCAGAATCATCCCTAGGAACAGTAGACGTGTTGTTGGAATCAGCTGTGATTTTGGGATATTTAGAATCCACCCGTGCTGACGTAGCACTACCTGAGATAGTGCTACTCCGACCTCTAACTGTTCCCTGGACCTTGCCCTTATCAGGAGATCGTCCAAGTAAGGGATAATTAATACGCCTTTTCTTCGAAGAAGAATCATCATTTCGGCCATTACCTTGGTAAAGACCCGTGGTGCCGTGGACAATCCAAACGGCAGCGTCTGAAACTGATAATGACAGTTTTGTATCACAAACCTGAGGTACCCTTGGTGAGAAGGGTAGATTGGGACATGGAGATAAGCATCCTTGATGTCTAGAGATACCATATAGTCCCCTTCTTCCAGGTTCGCTATCACTGCTCTGAGTGACTCCATCTTGAATTTGAACCTTTTTATGTAAGTGTTCAAAGATTTTAGATTTAAAATTGGTCTCACCGAGCCGTCCGGCTTCGGTACCACATACAGCGTGGAATAATACCCCTTTCCCTGTTGTAGGAGGGGTACCTTGATTATCACCTGCTGGGAATACAGCTTGTGAATAGCTTCCAATACTGCCTCCCTGTCGGAGGGAGACGTTGGTAGAGCAGACTTCAGGAACCGGCGAGGGGGAGACGTCTCGAATTCCAATTTGTACCCCTGTGATACTATCTGCAGGATCCAGGGGTCCACTTGCGAGTGAGCCCACTGCGCGCTGAAATTCTTGAGACGGCCCCCCACCGTGCCCGAGTCTGCTTGCAGAGCCCCAGCGTCATGCTGAGGACCGCTTCTGCTCCTGGGAAGAGGCTGCATGGTGCAGTCTTTTTCCCCTTCCTCTGCCCCGGGGCAGGAACGAGCGGCCTTTTTCCCTCTTGCCCTTATAGGGACGAAAGGACTGGGTTTAAAAAGACGGTGTCTTTTTCTGCTGAGAGGTGACCTGGGGTAAAAAGGTGGATTTTCCAGCCGTTGCTGTGGCCACCAGGTCCGATAGACCGACCCCAAATAACTCCTCCCCTTTATACGGCAATACTTCCATATGTCGTTTGGAATCCGCATCACCTGACCACTGTCGCGTCCATAACGTTCTTCTGGCAGAAATGGACATCGCACTTACTCTAGATGCCAGGGTGCAAATATCCCTCTGTGCATCTCGCATATATAGTAATGCATCCTTTAAATGCTCTATAGTTAATAATATACTGTCCCTATCCAGGGTATCAATATTTTCAGTCAGGGAATCCGACCAAGCCACTCCAGCGCTGCACATCCAGGCTGAGGCGATCGCTGGTCGCAGTATAACACCGGTGTGTGTGTATATACCTTTTAAGATATTTTCCAGCCTTCTATCAGCTGGTTCCTTGAGAGCGGCCGTATCAGGAGACGGTAACGCCACTTGTTTTGATAAGCGTGTGAGCGCCTTATCTACCCTAGGGGGTGTTTCCCAACGTGCCCTAACCTCTGGCGGGAAAGGGTATAGTGCCAATAATTTATTAGAAATCAGCAGTTTTTTATCGGGGGAAACCCACGCTTTATCACACACCTCATTTAATTCATCTGACTCAGGAAAAACCACTGGTAGTTTTTTCACACCCCACATAATACCCTTTTTTGTGGTACTTGTAGTGTCAGAAATGTTCAATGCCTCCTTCATTGCCGTGATCATGTAACGTGTGGCCCTACTGGACATTACGTTTGTCTCGTCACCGTCGACACTGGATTCAGTATCCGTGTCAGGGTCTGTGTCGACCATCTGAGGTAACGAGCGTTTTAGCGCCCCTGACGGTGTCTGAGACGCCTGAACAGGCACTAATTGATTTGTCGGCTGTCTCATGTCGTCAACAGTTTTTTGCAAAGTGCTGACATTGTCACGTAATTCTTTAATTACTACCATCCAGTCAGGTGTCGACTCCCTAGGGGGTGACATCACTAACACAGGCAATTGCTCTGCTTCCACATCATTTTCCTCCTCATACATGTCGACACAATCGTACCGACACCCAGCACACACACAGGGAATGCTCTGATAGAGGACAGGACCCCACTAGCCCTTTGGGGAGACAGAGGGAGAGTTTGCCAGCACACACCAGAGCGCTATATATATACAGGGATAACCTTATATAAGTGTTACTCCCTGTTATAGCTGCTGTATTTATATATTAGCTGCCAATAGTGCCCCCCTCTCTGTTTTACCCTGTTTCTGTAGTGCAGGACTGCAGGGGAGAGTCAGGGAGCCGTCCTTCCAGCGGAGCTGTGAAAGAAAATGGCGCTTGTGTGCTGAGGAGAAAGGCTCCGCCCCCTTCACGGCGGCCTTTTCTCCCGCTTTTTTCAGGAAACTGGCAGGGGATAAATGCATCCATATAGCCCAGTAGCTATATGTGATGCATTTTTTTTAGCCATATAAGGTTTTTATATCGTTTTTATTGCGTCTCAGGGCGCTCCCCCCCAGCGCCCTGCACCCTCAGTGACCGGAGTGTGAAGTGTGCTGAGAGCAATGGCGCACAGCTGCAGTGCTGTGCGCTACCTTATTTGAAGACAGGAACGTCTTCTGCCGCCGCTTTCTCCGGACCTCTTCGCTCTTCTGGCTCTGTAAGGGGGCCGGCGGCGCGGCTCCGGGACCCATCCAGGCTGAACCTGTGATCGTCCCTCTGGAGCTAATGTCCAGTAGCCAAGAAGCCCAATCCACTCTGCAGTCAGGTGAGTTCGCTTCTTCTCCCCTTAGTCCCACGATGCAGTGAGCCTGTTGCCAGCAGGACTCACTGAAAATAAAAAACCTATTTAAACTTTTACTTCTAAGCAGCTCAGGAGAGCCACCTAGATTGCACCCTTCTCGTTCGGGCACAAAAATCTAACTGAGGCTTGGAGGAGGGTCATAGGGGGAGGAGCCAGTGCACACCAGCTAGTCTAAAGCTTTTACTTTTTGTGCCCAGTCTCCTGCGGAGCCGCTATTCCCCATGGTCCTTACGGAGTTCCCAGCATCCACTAGGACGTCAGAGAAATTATAAGAATATAATGAATTATGAAAATATGAGTATATTAATACTTAACTTTTATTGAGATATACTTTAAAAAAAGGGAGAAGGCAAATATAGATAAATAATTGCTACAATTTTTGGGCGATACAAATTGGATGGGCGAAAATATGTTTATTCCCTTCATAATCCAAAGAATTACTCTATTTTTAAATTGAAAAAGTCTTTGTGGGAGTGTGTCAGATGATCAAGCTCCCAGAGCGAAACGTACGTCACTTCTAGTCCCTCGGACCGCGGACATCGGCTCCACAGCTCCAAGTCCAGCATCCCCTCCTCCTGGCTGAAAAACTTCCACCCACAACTGCGGGATACTTCAGGCCTTACACTGCCCACCAATGCATGCAGGCACCAAGGTTTGAGCCGCACATGACAGTGAGGCATTTTTTTCAATTTCCACCAGGATATAAAAATGATATATCAATAGGAGTTTTAGATTGGGGAAACAGACATCTATCTGAATACTTTGTTTTTCATTGCACTGACTTGCACATATCCAGTTCAGGGGACCAATCCCTGTTGGATTATCATAACTTTTTCATACTTTCTTACTCAGTATTACAACGATTAGAATATGATGGTGATAATTATTTGTATATCTAAAAACACAGCCTCCCCTGATAAAATCTGAATCTCTTGGATTTATTATTGACAATTTTTGTGATATTCAGCCACAGGAATATTGAATATATGTTTCAAGAAATCCTTTTCTTTACTTAAATGTGATATAACAATAGATGTCACAGTTTGGGGCAACCAACACCTATTAGAATACGGTGTGTCTTTGTCATTTCACAGAATCATTTAGATCTCATTCTGTGGATTAATCCTTGTCAGATTATCATATCCATATGATTTGCCTGGAGTAACTGTACACTGGAATTGATTACACATGCTGGAGATTTACTCACCTACGGTCAAACCGCACTGAGTATGCCCAACCTCGTCTGATCTTGGAAGCCATACACTGCAGGGCCTGGTCAGTACCCGGTTGGGAGACCACCAGGGAATACTAGATACCGTAGGTATTTTCCTCTCACATCATTTGATTTTTTCCAGCTGTCTGTACAGACCCAGGCATCGAATTTCCACCGATATTCAATCTTGATATTCTGACATGCGAGAGCTGAACCTAATGGAGCTAGTTTACTCCCACAAAGACTTTTTCAATTTAAAAATAGAGTAATTCTTTGGATTATCAAGGGAATAAACATATTATCGCCCATCCAATTTGTATCGCCCAAAAATTGTAGCAATTATTTATCTATATTTGCCTTCTCCCTTTTTTTTAAGTATATCTCAATAAAAGTTAAGTATTAATATACTCATATTTTCATAATTCATTATATTCTTATAATTTTTCAAAGTGTGCCCTGGAAAAGGCATATAGCTGCTTTTTGTCTTTTGCTCTTACTTAAGACCACATTTTCCCTATAGTTTACAGAACAATTTTTTCGGGAGCACCACCAACCCATTGCTGAATTTATTTGTTTTTGTAGTAAGCACTATGTTGGTCTAACAAATACCTAAACTTATACAAACGCTACTAATATTGTATTCTGTGCAGATTTTACTTTCTTTTAGCACCCAAGAAGGTAGGCAGGTCACCCATATGCCTCATAGCGTTTGCCCTAAGCAATCCACTTGCAGAGAGAAGTGGGTTTTTCAAATGGCTTCCATTTCTATAATAACTAGGTGCTTCATCGCGCCCTACGGGCGCTCTTCACACCGTCGAAAGGGGCTACGCCCCCTTAACCCCTTGCCTAGGTTCAATATTTGTATGAGTATTACCTGCATTCCTAGGTTTGTTAGTGGTTAAATATTGCACGACGAAAGTGCTTCCAATGGTGAAGGGGGCGTAGCCCCTTGCGACGGCGTGAACAGTGCCTGCAGAGCACGATGTACAGAATGTAGCGGGTGCGGGGGGTACCGCGGATGAGGCAGGGAATATGTAGATGCTGCGAGTGGACGGGGAGGTGGATGCAGGTGTGGGGGGGGGAGGGGGTGTGGGACCTATACCTATGTCATTTTATTTGTAACAATATATAGGACACGGATAAGGATGTATGTGATATAGACATACCCGCATGAAGAGGTAAATGGTGTCATTAGACACAGAGGGAAGTGCTGGTACAATGCGGAGCAGGGGTAGCTGTGTCCTCTCTCTACACCGTACCATCCTTCAGGTGTAGCAACACGGACATGTTGCGCACGCAAGGTCTCCACGCGGCCGCAGGTGCACCAGTCCCCTCTGCATGCTCTATGTGTGCGCCCACCTCTGGTGCAGTAGGAGGAGGGGGCGATGGCTGGAGCTGGTACCAGGGCCAATGGGCATGGACAGCGCGGTCATGTGCTCGGTGCTGGGCTTGCGCCCTGCGCTTGCTGTGTGAGGGATAGGGAGGAGGCGGCAGAGCGGAGCATCACCGATATACCGGTAACTATGGGGGGCACCGCAGGGGGTTATAGCTCCTGTACTCCTGGTGAGGGTTTGTCAGGGAGGTATCAAGGAGCCAGTGGTATGGACCGTGTATGGGATACAGGGCGGTAGGGAGGGGATGCAGAGACGCGGGGCGGTAGGGAGGGGATACAGAAACGCAGGGCCGTAGGGAGGGGATACAGAAACGCAGAGCGGTAGGGAGGTGATACAGAGACGCAGAGCGGTAGGGAGGGGATACAGAGACGCAGAGCGGTAGGGAGGGGATACAAAGACAAAGGGCGGTAGGGAGGGCACACAGACGCAGGACGGTAGGGAGGGGATAGAGAGACGCAGGGCGGTAGGGAGGGGATAGAGAGACGCAGGGCGGTAGGGAGGGGATAGAGAGACGCAGGGCGATAGGGAGGGGATAGAGAGAAGCGGGGTGGTAGGGTGGGGATACAGAGGCGTAGGGAGGAGGGGATACAGAGACGTGGGACGGTAGGGAGGGGATAGAGAGACGCAGGGCGGTAGGGAGGGGATAGAGAGACGCGGGGCGGTAGGGAGGGGATAGAGAGACGCGGGGAGGTAGGGAGGGGATACAGAGATGCGGGGTGTTAGGGAGGGGATACAGAGACGCGGGGCAGCAGGTAGAGGATACAGAGAGGCGGGGCAGCTGGGAGGGGATAGAGAGACGCAGGGTGGCAGGGAGGGGATAGAGAGACGTGGGCGGTAGGGAGGGGATACAGAGATGCAGGGTGTTGGGGAGGGGATACAGAGACTCGGGGCAGCAGGTAGAGGATACAGAGAGGCGGGGCGGCTGGGAGAGGATAGAGAGACGCGGGGCGGTAGGGAGGGGATAGAGAGACGCAGGGCGGTAGGGAGGGGATAGAGAGACGCAGGGCGGCAGGGAGGGGATAGAGAGACGTGGGCGGTAGGGAGGGTATAGAGAGATGCGGGCGGTAGGGAGGGGATAGAGAGACGCAGGGCGGTAAGGAGGGGATAGAGAGACGCAGGGCGGTAGGGAGGGGATAGAGAGACGCGGGCGGTAGGGAGGGGTTAGAGAGACGCAGGGTGGTAGGGTGGGGATACAGAGGCGTAGGGAGGAGGGGATACAGACAGACGCGGGCGGTAGGGAGGAGATACAGAGACGCGGGGCGGTAGGGAGGGGAGAGACGTGGGGCGGTAGGGAGGGGATACAGAGATGCAGGGTTGTAGGGAGGGGATACAGAGACGCGGGGCAGCAGGTAGATACAGAGAGGCGGGGCGGTAGGGAGGGGATACAGAGAGGCGGGGCGGCTGGGAGGGGATACAGAGACGCGGGGCGGTAGGGAGGGGATAGAAAGACGCGGGGCGGTAGGGAGGGGATAGAAAGACGCGGTAGGGAGGGGATAGAAAGACGCGGGGCGGTAGGGAGGGGATAGAAAGACGCGGGGCGGTAGGGAGGGGATAGAAAGACGCGGGCGGTAGGGAGGGGATAGAGAGACGCGGGGCGGTAGGGAGGGGATAGAGAGACGCGGGTCGGCAGGGAGTGTCCCCAGTGAGGAAGCTGATGAAGAGAGGGGGGAAAGTAGTGGAGGGGGAGGGCACCAGAAGAGGAGACTTGTGTAAAGTGGCGCCCACCGTTGGGGTTGTGGGCGGCTGCTGCAGGCTGGTAAACAGTACAGTGTTCAGAGGCAGTCTGTGCTACTATTACACACATTCCCCCCCTGCTCGTGCTGCGCGGTGGATGAAAGGGGGCGTGGCCTGCTGTGAAAGGGGCGTGGCCTCGCGGGTATGTTCTCTCTCACTCCGGGGGTGTTTCCAGCTAGCCTGTAGATGCTGGCAGCCCCCGGAGACTGGAGTGTGTGTGCCGGCTCTTCTCTGTGACAAGAGGCGAGTGTTGCAGGAGATGACGTCACTGCAGCACTCGCCTCCTGTCACAGCAGGAGAGCGGACAGCTGGATGTGTGCGGAGGAGGCGGCGGTTCTGTGTACGCGGGGCAGGGAGGGCTATGAAAGCCTTCTCCTGCGTCACCCGTCCCTCCTAATGTGTATGCCGGGGGCGGCATCAGCCATTGTTGTTGGCCCGGCGCCGCGGCCGGGGAGTCAGAGCTGCTGATGGGTGGGGGGAGGGGAGAGAGAGAGATGGACAGGCAGCAGGAGCAGAGACTTGCTGACTCCGCCCACCGCTGTGACTCCACCCAGCGTTACGGCCAGGCACAGAGTCACAGATGTAGCCAAATATAAAGGAGATACTTAAATACATTGCTTTTGTCTCATGAAAATAGGTGCCGCCACTCACCTAAACTGCTGAAATATCTGCCAGGCCTATTAAGTGGTTTTAATGGATTAGTCTGGTGATACAAGTTGTATCAGGCATGCTCAAATATGCTACTAATGAGCGCTAAAATACACTACCAATGACAGAGGGGGAAAACGATGGTATGGGTGGCACTTATACATAGAAATGTGATGTTGGTACTACCATGGTTAGTGCAGAAAATCTTCAGAATAGCTTTCTATCAGAGGTCCCTCTGCATGTTCTCTGGCTGTCAAGAGAGGATTTAGAGTTGCACAGCAATCCAGTTTGCAAGTAGAAAACGTATGTTGGCGCCAACTGGACATACTGCAGTTTTAGGTTTCTTTCTTGTGGCCCTTGCGGGGATCAGGAGCGAGAACGTTGTAGAGGAGTACAGTACGGGTGTGCAGAGGCATGTTAGGCACCCCTCCCCCCTTTGCGCCTGCTTTATTTCAAGTGTCACCTACTTTAAATACACTAGCTAGCAGACCTATATTTTGCGTCTACATAAAGTTACCGCCATTTTTATATCACCGTGCTGACCGGACGCAGTCTTTGCACTGACTTTTCCATTTATTTCAACAATAAAATGACAGCGACAAAACGTTATTAATCAAATGTTACTAAACACTGTTAGCAGGAAATACTGCCTGGGAGAACACATCCATCTTATCCGCAATTGCCATAAGCCATGCTACAGTACAATGCAGCAGGTATCTCTCAGAAAGCACGCCGTATTATATAGATTAACGAGGTTTGATTATTTTTTTTCCCCAGTGTAGGCCAAGTCTTCCAGGGGGGAGTAACCTGGGGATCCACATTTATGAGTCAGGCATCCAGGCCACACCTCACGCTGCAAACTGTGCAGTCTTATATATACCCAGCAGAAGACTATAATGCACTTATTGTATACATAAGCCATGTGGCAGGTAGACAGACACCCACCTGCTCAGCTGACACCTGACACACCTTGTTCCTTCCACCCTGAGGTCACCCATCTGTCAGTCACTCTCCCATCCTACCGGTCTATTTACATTGTAATGTCATTCTCATGTGTAGCCTGGGGACCTTGCCCTCCAAGGAGAGAGAGGGAGAGGGAGAGGGAGAGGGAGGGGGGGGGGGAGAGAGAGAGAGGGAGGGGGGGGGGGGAGAGAGAGAGAGAGAGGGAGGAGAGAGAGAGAGAGAGAGAGGGGGGGGGGGGGAGAGAGAGAGAGGGGGGGGGGAGAGAGAGAGAGGGGAGAGAGAGGGGGGAGAGAGAGAGAGAGAGTGTGAGTTAGTGTGTGTGTGTGTGTGTGTGTGTGTGTGTGTGTGTGTGTGTGTGTGTGTGTCAGCTGTGCAACAGCTCTACTGTTCCAGCATACCAGGCCAGGTTCAGCTGGGACTTGTAGTTCTACAACTGCTGGGCCGCCCTTTAGTTGCTCAGTCTTAGCGTATACACTAACACCATGCATGACATCACTGAGCACACAAGGCTAATCTATCATTATAAATGACATCTGAGTGGAGGACAAGCTGGCAGTGACTTGAGCCAGACTATGGGCTGGTGTCTTGCCCCCTTCCTAGCAGACATATTGGCCTCTCAGTTATGCATGAGACAGAAGGGCTGTGCACTGTCACCCTGGGGGCCACAGGGTAATGCAGAATAAAATAGCATGCAATGCATTATGAGACCTCCCCCTACAAAGTAAATAAATAAAGCACAATAAAAGCTAGCACTCACCTCTGCCCACCAGTGGGATCCTCTCTCTCCTGGGTGTCCTGGAGTGCAGGCAGCCCCAGGCCATGTATGGTCCACCAAGGAAGGGGTGCAATGCCAGGCTGGCAGGTGAGGAGCAGTACCCGGCCGAATGCAGCCTGCTTGTCCCCCCTCCAGGCTCCTGCTGCTATCTGTACAAAGGCTTCCGGAGGAGGCTGCTAGGGATCCGTGTCTGGAAGGGGGGAGCTAGGTGCCCTGGCAATGCCAGCACTGCCCCCTGGTGGCAGAACACCAGAAGACATGACTGCCTCCCCTCCTCACATCATGTTAACCCCTGCATCACTGCAATCACTCCACTTCAAGGTTAGGCAGCCAGTGGCCTTTTGCAGCTGCTGTAAAACATGATGGGACTTGTGGTTCCACAACAGCTGGAGAGGCAGGGGTTGGTTATTTCTGTTGTACTGGCATGTACAGCAGATGAGATTGTATGAGAGGGTGAATAAGGAATAATAACACACAGCACCCACAGTTTCCAGTGCATACTTACCTACTCCCCCGGATGTCCTGGAGACTCCCAAATCTCAAGTGACTATCCCAGAAAAATGTGCAAATCTCCCGGAGGCCCTGCACAGCCTCCCACTTCCCAAGTTAAGTGGGTGGCCCGGGCAGCTTGATGATGCGATTTGCGCTGAATAGCTTTATTGTGGCACCGTCCCCCATTTTACAATGCCAGTAATTGTCACAATGCCCCCCTGCACTGTCCACTTAGCTGCAGGATGACCCCCCCCCCCCCCAACACACACACACCGCCGACATGGTTTCAGGGTTATCCTGGCATTGGGCCTTATTCAGAACTGATCACTATAGCTGCGATCGCTCTCACTGCCATTTTTTTGTCATCAGCGCCTGCGCAGCGGTCAGAGTGCACGGGATATCATGATGTGATCGCATCGTGGGTCTTTGTGAAAACTGTGCTGCAGCACACAGCAACAAATAAGGCACTTTTTACTCATTTTTATAAATGTTCCCTAACGACTCATAACAGCCATTATAAGTAGGGTCCCACTCCTGGATGGGTCCCCATGGCATGTCTGACATTAGAAAAATATATGGGAAAAATGACTTTCCTCCCCTCTAATATCACAGAATAATGAATCCCATATTGTAGAATGAACAGTTGTTTCCACACGATTTAGGCATGTGTCTTTATCAGGGAAATGTAAGGCAGAGTTATCGTGACCAGCGTAGTGTGCAGAATTCTCATTGGGGACTGCAGTCTGGAGTTCTAATCAAACGTGTGCAGTACAAACACACTACACACACTGCAGGTTCCTCAGCGTAGGGAATAGAAATAGGGCACAGTGTCCAGATGGAAGATTGACAGTAAATAGACAGTCAGTCAGTAGGTTGACATGATATGGTCAACAGGGTCGAAATGTCGACAGGGTCAAAAGCTCGACAGTTAAATGGTCGACGGGGTCAAAAGATCATCGTGCAAATGGGCGACACATGGTTTTAATATTTTTTTATGATGTGTAGTGTTAGGGTGGGGGTTATGGTTGGTTAGGCAATTGGGGAATGGTTAAGGTTAGGCCACTGGAGGGTCCGGTTAGGGTCTGGCAATTGGGGGAGAGTTAGGGTTAGGCTGCCAGAGTGGATGGTTAGGGTTAAGCATCGGGGGAGGGTTAAGGGTTAGGAATAGGGGTAAAAAAATTAATAATCAAACATGTGTTGACCTTTTCTGTGTCGACCATTGCATGATGACCTTTTGACCTAAGTGTTGACCATTTAACTATCTACCTATTGACCATGTCAATTTATTTACTGTCGACCATCTGGTGTGGACCTATTGGCTGACCCTATCTATATACTGTCAGTCTCTTAATCCACACCCATTGGGACAATGGGACGAATGCAATAGGGCGTGAGAATCAGAAAATGACACATTTTGTGAGTTTTCCAGCTTTTTTAAAGTGGCAATCATTTACATGGCAAACCCAGGTTGATTTTGCCATGTAAAGGATTGCCACTTTAAGAAAAACAGGAACACTCTCACAAAATCTCTCACTTTCTGATTCTGACACCCTATTACATTCCCCCCAATGTCTTATTGGATGCACTGCCCTAGCATGACTTGTATTGGCCCTTATACGTCATCTGGTATGACTGTACATAGCGAGGATAGGCCTGTGATGGCAGACAGACCGGCAATAGCCTTCTCTCTCCTCTTGTGCTGAGGCGTGGATCTTAACTCCCTTCCCGTTGAGTCTCACCTCCAGCCACTGGACTGATGGCTGTCAGCGGTGTAACTATCAATGATTACCTGACGATTGTTTCCTGCCATCAATGTAAACTACCGATGGCACCATCCAGTGTCGGACTGGGACATGAAGGGCCCACGGAGGGAATGCAGTGATAGGGGACCATACTTAGGGGTGTGGCCAGCCTACAAAGGGGGTGTGGCCAGCCTCCACAGAGGCTTAAAATACACAATAGTTTAGTGCAGTGTAATGCAACATATCTACCATATATAATACAAGTGCACAGTCTGAAACCTGATCCCTAGAGGAAGGAGTGGGCCCTCAAGCAGTGGGGCCTACCGGTGGTTTCCCTGGTACCCCTGTGGGCCAGTCCGACCCTGGCACCATCTCTTATTAGAACCATTTAATTTCTCTTGAGAAGATGAGGGCTGAAAATTAAGTTGTGCCAGTAAAGTGCATGACGTTAGGGAGAAATCCATTGTATAGAATTATTTTGGTTCTATGAATGTAGCTGTGTTTGCACGTTTGTTTTTGTCAGTATCCACAAGTTATTGTGCGTTCAGGTCACACTGGACTGAAAACACTGCGATCTGTGTGGTAAAAGCACTGGCTACAACCTCTGAAACTTAAACCAATAGGCTAGAGATAAGGGACATTTGTGAGAATGAATGTTAGCAGTAGGCTTAAAGATGGCAGCATCACACTCACTTTCACCTATAGAGGGCAGCAAAGAGCACAGCTTGCACTGGTGTCATAATACAAAATGGACACTATCCTTCAAACAGATTTTACAGCTGAGCTATGTGATATATGTTAGTTTCCCTCAACAATTATACTATTCTGCACCGAGAACTTTATTTCACTGAATATTTTTATAACTGTATTTAACTGTGTATTTGTTGGTAAATGGTGCGCTCTGTACCTGTCTCCTCATACATAGGATCTCATGGGCGCATCCTTTAGTGTTCATCCCCTAGTGCAAGTGTCTTTGGTAGGCGGAGTCTAGCGCATGTTCTGTTCCTCCATCTTAGTGACAGTGCTAGTTAAGTCTGTGAGCTGAGACCGGAGCTCAGTGTGAACAGAGAGTTAGAGACTTACAGCATTCCTGCATCATGTACCACGCTGCCGGAGCTATCATAGAGCCGGGTGGTGCATTCCCTTCACAGCGGGACTCAGACTGCACCCCTCCCCCTCCATAATTGGCACTAGTAAAGCGATGAATCTGTGCGCGTGCGCCGTAAAAGGGGGCGTGGCTTTGTTGAAATGAGCGTGGCTTCGCATAAAGGAGCGTGAGATTGCAGGAAAAGACTACCTTATACCCCAGTTTTGCAACCTGCACGCCCAGACATTGGCCACCACAGGAAAGAAAAATAATCCTGATTCATACTCCTTACATTATTTGTAATTTTTCCTCCTTATAGTAATGCCCAGTATACATTATGCCACATACTGCAATGGCCCTTAGACATTATGCCACACACAATAATGCACATGACACAATATGGACACACCATAATGCCCCCGACACATTATGCCACACACCGTAATGCCTGTGACACATTATGCCACACACCGTAATGCCTGTGACACATTATGACAGGAATCGCAATGCCCGTTATACATTATGCTACACACTGCAATGCCCCTGAAACATTATAGCACATACAATGCCTGTGACACATTATGCCACACATCGCAATGCCCGTTATACATTATGACACGGGATCCGGACTGAAAGTCGACAGTAACTAGGTCGACAGTAACTAGGTCGACAGGGTCTTTAGGTCGACATGTTCTAGGTCGACAGGTCAAAAGGTCGACATGAGTTTTTCACAATTTTTTTCTTTTTTTGAACCTTTTCATACTTAACGATCCACGTGGACTACGATTGGAACGGTAATCTGTGCCGAGCGAAGCGGTAGCGGAGCGAAGGCACCATGCCCGAAGCATGGCGAGCGAAGCGAGCCATGCGAGGGGACGCGGTGCACTAATTGGGGTTCCCGGACACTCTACGAAGAAAACGACACCAAAATAACATTAAAAACTCATGTCGACCTTTTGACCTGTCGACCTAGAACATGTCGACCTAAAGACCCTGTCGACCTAGACACCCTGTCGACCTAGTTACTGTTGACCAATAGTGGTCGACCTAGACATTGTCGACCTAGTTACTGTCGACTTTCAATACCACACCCTTATGACACACCGCAATGACCCTGAGACATTATACCACATACCACAATGCCCGTGATATAGTATACCACACACCGTAATGCCTGTGACACATTATGGCACACACCGCAATGTCCGTGATACATTATGCCACACACTGCAATGACCCTGAGACATTATACCACAATGCCCGTGATATAGTATACCACACACTGTAATGCCTGTGACACATACCGCAATGCCCGTTATACCCTATGCCACACACTGCAATGCCCGTTATACATTATGCCACACTGCAATGTCCCTGAGACAATATACCACATACCACAATGCCCGTGATATAGTATGCCACACACCGTAATGCCTGTGACACATTAAGTCCTACAGTAAGGCTTCTAATTACTTTTAAATTACCTGCTCATTGCCAGGGGTTTCATGCTCTTGGTTCCATGCACGGTGCCAGGGGTTTCATGCTCAGGGTGTCATGCTCGTTGCCAGGGGTTTCATGCACTGGGTGTCATGCTCGTTGCCAGGGGTTTCATGCACTGGGTGTCATGCTCGTTGCTAGGGGGTAATGCTTGTTGCTAGGGCTGTGCTCCCAGTGCCACATATGCCCTCAGTGCCAGATATTCCCCCACAGTGCCAGGTACACACATTGCAGGGCCGGTGCTAGGGTGTTCGGCGCCCCCCTGCAAACTATAAATTTGCGCCTTCCCATACTTTACAAAGAGACAGCGCACATAATGCTTTTACACATAAAGCCCCCTGTAGTAGTGGCACTTACACATGTAACGCCCCCTGGAGTAGTCATGCTTACACACCTTAACGCCCCTGTAACAGTGACGCTTATACCAGACGCAGTCACGCTTACACACGTAATGCACCATACAGCTGTGACGCCTAAATACACAACGCACCCTGTAATAGTGACGCTTACACACGCAACACCCCCCTGTACCAGTGACGCTTAAACACACAATGCCCCCTGTACTAGTGATGCTTGCACATGTGACGCCCCCTGTAGCAGTGACGCTTCCACGCGTAATGCCCCCTGTACCAGTGACACTGACACACATTTTGCTGCACAGTCAAACATACACACACATACTGTACATACATTACACACATACATATACACACAGAGCCGGCCCTGACCAATTTGGTGCACTATCTGTTGACCCCCCTCCCCCCAACCAATGCGGCATGGCGCATAACAGATGTGAAGCAGTCTCATGTGAGGGCATTAGGGGGATAAGCATATAGTAGCAAGTGCTGAGATAGGGGGTAAGAAAACAGTATAGAGTGCAGGGCTTTGGGTAAAAACACAGTAGTGGGAGCAGTGGGTGCAGGGTCAGTGTGGTAAGGACACAGTAGTGGGAGCAGTGGGTGCAGGGTCACTGTGGTAAGGACACAGTAGTGGGTGCAGGTACAGTGGGGTAAGGACACAGTAGTGGGAGCAGTGGGTGGTCACACACAGTGATAAACATACAGGGCGGGATTTACTAAAGGGAAAATGCGGTAAAACCCGTTTTACCGTATTTTCATATGTACTAACCCCCGACCGCCGCGTTTTCACCCCATAGGGTATCGCCATCTTTTTATGGCGATACCCTATATAAGCCTATGGGATTCTTACCACCGCCGCTGGAGACCGCCGCATCCCGCCCCCGCGCCGCTCACGACGACCCCCCTCCCCCCGCATACCTGTGTGCTCCTGCTGGTGCAGCCGCCCTCCTCCTTCTCCCCCGCAGCACAGCCTCTCGGCTACAGGGAGGAGGAGGAGGAGGAGGAGCCTGGGGACTCCCTGCACACATCACCTCCCGAGTCTGGGAGGTGATGCAGACCCCCGTTGACCCCCACCGACCCCTGAAGACATCATTGCGGTGGCCTCCTATACCGTATTGCGATACTAATCGCATATGTTAGTACATATGCGATTAGTATCGCTGCGGTAGGCGGCGAAGTCTTATAGTACATTCCGCCCACAGTATACTATACACACACTGTACATGCACCGACACACCTATATACAAACAGCCACACACTTATACACACAGACACATACTTATATACAGTCACACACATATACACACGCACAGCCACACATAAATGCTCACAGACACATATTTAAACACACACAGTCACACACAGTAGCGGATCTTGCCACGGGCAAGCAGGACTTTTGCCCGGGGCGCCATCCGGAGGGCGCTGCACCATGGCAAGATCCGCTGCTGCTGTGGTGCCCTCCGCTGCCGCTGCCCGCTGTGAAGGGAGACTAGACGCTACGCGTCTAGTTTCCCTTCCTGGAGAGGACCTTAACTGTAATGATGTGCGGTGCGTGATGACGTCATCGCGCACCGCACAGCAAAGGTCCTCTCCACGAAGGGAACTAGACGCTTAGCGTCTAGTTTTCCTTCGTGGAGAGGACCTTTGCTGTGCGGTGCGCGATGACATCATCGCGCAACGCACATCCTACTACAGTACAGGGGGCGTAACTGACCACGCTCCCTGTATGCAGCCACACCCCCTAATGCCACCCGGGGCGCAAGAAGCCCCAGAACCGGCCCTGGTCACACACTTATACACTTATACACATATACACACACTTATACACACAGCCACATACATATACACACAAACACTTATACACACATACACACAGCCTCACACATACATACATACATATATACATACAGCCACACACAGATACACTTACAGATGGTGCCCCCCCCCTTACCTTTACACAACACATGGCAGCACATCTTACAGGCAGCAGCTCAGCCTCTGATCCTCCCTCAGCTTCCCACATTGCACAGCAGCAGGCAGCCAGTGACTGCACACACAGCCGTGTAGCCACGCCCCCTACTCGGACTCTCCTAGTTTCACTTTCAAAAGCTTGGATGCTGCTGCTGCAGCTTTCAGTGCGGTGAGTAGGGATGGACATCGAAAGCAAACCATCCTATGATGGCAATGCTTCCACCATTGAAACTTTCAAAGCGATGGTTACTAACCATCACATCAAAAGTATTTGATGGTGAAAACTATTTATATGACTAGTGCATGCGCAAAAGCCTGCATTTTCGTTCGCAATGTGGGAATTGGGATCGGGGGCAGGGCCAGACTCTGTGCAACATATTACTTTATCACTGGACATTGTGTGTATAATATACATATATAATATACACACACAATGCCCAATGATGAAGCAACATTGACCCCTCAGTGCCAGATATACAATGCCCCCACAGTGCCAGATATACAATGCCCCACAGTGCCAGATATACAATGCCCCACTGTGCCAGATATGCAATGCCCCCACAGTGCCAGATATACAATGCCCCCACAGTGCCAGATATACATTGCCCCCACTGTGCCAGATATAAAATTCCCCTACAGTGCCAGATATACATTGCCCCCACAGTGCCAGATATACAATGCCCCCACAGTGCCAGATATACATTGCCCCCACTGTGCCAGATATAAAATTCCCCTACAGTGCCAGATATACATTGCCCCCACAGTGCCAGATATAAAATTCCCCTACAGTGCCAGATATACATTGCCCCCACAGTGCCAGATATACAATGCCCCCACAGTGCCAGATATACAATTCGATACACAATTCCCCCACAGTGCCAGATATACAATTCCCCCACAGTGCCAGATATACAATTCCCTCACAGTGCCAGATATACAATTCCCCCACAGTGCCAGATATACAATGCCCTCACAGTGCCAGATATACAATTCCCCCACAGTGCCAGATATACAATGCCCTCACAGTGCCAGATATACAATGCCCTCACAGTGCAGATATACAATTCCCTCACAGTGCCAGACATACAATTCCCCCACAGTGCCAGATAAACAATTCCCCCACAGTGCCAGATAAACAATTCCCCCACAGTGCCAGATATACAATGCCCCCCTGTGCCAGATATACATTGCCCCACTGTGCGCTCATTGCCCCTACCCCTTACCGCTGGCTCTGTTTCTTCTATGTGAGGGGAGGAGAGCGCAGCATAGCGTCTCTCTTGCCCCTCAATTCTCTTTGATGCCCGGTCTCACTCTCCAACGGCGGCGGGGTCAATCTGAAACGATGCGCCGGTTCGTTAGCCAATCAGAGCTCGCGGACCGGCAGCCAATCAGGAGCAGCGGCTGCCGGTCCATGAGCTCTGATTGACTAGTAAAGCGGTGCCTTATTCAGATTGACCCTGCCGCCGCCGATGGAGAGTGAGACCGGGCATCAAAGAGAATTGAGGGGCAGGAGAGGTACTGCGCTGCGCTCTCCTCCCCTCACACAGAACGAAGCCAGCGGAATGCAGTATTGTGGACGGCCCGGCGGTACGGCGTACCGGCTGGGAATTTCTTACAATAATGTGAATGACAGCTGGCTCAGTGCAGGGTTTGCTTTGCTGTCTCACATGGGACAAATTCCGATGTTTATGGTGTGGAGTTTGTATGTTCTTTCCATGTTTTTTTGTGTTTTCTCTTGTTTTTTTCCCACAGTCCAAAACATACTCAAGCAAGGACTTTGTCCATAGCCCTCCTAAATGATGCCCCCTGATCAGTGGTGGTGTATAGCTGGGGTGATATAAAGATCAGTGAGGTCACTCTGTCTCCTCTGAATCCTACTGAGCTCCGTGTGTCTGTGGCTTCTGCTGCTGCAGGGTAAGGTCTGTGATCTGAGTCAGTGAGAGCCAATCAGAGCTAGCAGTGGGCCCTGTTGCCTAGCAGCAGCCTAGAGAGGGGAGGGGGTGAGGGGACTGGCTGAGCAGGCTCATGTCTGAAACAGAGAGTGTCAGGCAGCCTCCAACGGACTTAGGAAGTTTCCCTGATACAGACACAGCAGCAAGGGGAGGCATAGCTATTTGGAATTAGAAAAAAACAAGCCACCATCGGAAGACCATCGAATGACTATCATTTGATGGTGAAAAACATCGGGAGGGCAAAATGCTAAAAACACTACCATCGTAATGAAAACATCGATGGTTCAGAAACATCAACCATCGATGTCCATCCCTAGCGGTGAGTCTCTAACAGTGGAGGGGAGAGGAGGCTTCAGATGCCGCTGGCGCTGCCTGTCATAGAGTGTGACAGGCGCAGCAGCCGGCATCAGCAGGGCAGGGAACTCAGCACAGGGTTACAGAGCGGGTAGAGCGCCTCTCCCCCCTGGCGCCTATCTGCACTGCATCCCTTTGCTGAGTGGTAAGCGCCGGGCCTGCACACATGCCCCCAATGCCAAATATGCCCCCCCAAGTGCCAGGTACACATATACCCCGCCAGTGCCACATATGCTCCCCCTCCCCCAGTGCCAAATATGCTCCCCCAGTGCCAGGTCCAACTCACACCCGCTCCCCCGCTGTTTTGTGAAGGAGGGACACGGAGGGCACAGCGCGCACCTCTCCTGTGTCCCTCCTGCGTCTCCGGCATGTCTGTTAAATGAAGTGCCGGTTCGTGAGCCAATCAGAGCTCACGAATGGGCACTTAATTTAATAGACACGCCGGAGACGCAGGAGGGACACAGGAGAGGCGCGCGCTGTGCCCTCCGTGTCTCTCCTTCACAGCAGCGGCTAGGGCGTCAGCGGAGGATTGGAGGTAAGGAGGGAGACAGCAGATTGACATGCGGACGGCTCGTCCACATGTCAATCTGCGCTAAATCAGTGGGGGCGCCCCCCGCAGCCCTGCACCCCCAAGCCACCGCGAGGGCTGCGGGGGCAGTAGTTATGCCACTGGAGACATCCCCTGCTGACATACCGCAGCCACATGAGCATACTAATAAGTACCACTACCATCACTGTGTTACTCTGTCTGATATAAGGGGCCAATTGCTTATTACAACAATACATCCAAGTCACCTGTGTGTATACTAAATAAACCTGCATTACTATTTAAACTCATTAATTGTGTGGACTAATGTTACTGTACCAGGCACCGCAATACTCTGCCAACAGGTTATGGGCCCAGACCCATGTGCTATTAGATTAACCCCTGAGTGTTTGAGTAAATTGCACAGTTTAAAAGAGCACACAGATAAAGTTAAAAGTGACATTTTATAGAAGGGCTGGGAAGATGTGTAATACAGGACACAGTATGGACTCTGCTAAACTGAAAGGTTCAGAGAACTACACTACATGGTAGTTTGCCATGGAGATGCACCTTAAGCGGAAACAGTTGTGGAAGGTCACAATAGACCCAGGAGCAGGTCCAAACCCAGATGACGTAGACAGAGCCATTGGGACGATAGGTTTAGCTGTGGAGCAGCATGTCTATTCAATAATCAGTGGGAAAGTGCCAGCTAAGGACATGTGGACAGCCCTGCAAAGTGAGTATGAAGACAGAGGTCTGATGAGAAAGATAAGTTTGAGATGCATGCTGTATGGAATGAAACGGAGTTCCTGCAAGGACATGAACGATTATATTGATAAGTTATTGTCAATAGCTCAGCGATTGGCATCTGTGGGGACACAGGTGGACGAGGAAGAAGTGGCAATGGAGATGTTGCACAATCTGACACCAGAATTAGATTTTTTAGTGGTTGCTTTAGAGTCAAATGATACCAAGCTACTACAGTTCCAAGAATGTATTCCTGTCGAGACCATAGCTGAGGGTTCTGCCTTAATCACAAAGGGCACAAAGTCTAAAAAGCACAAGTTCAAGTGTTTTGTATGTCACAAGATAGGACATAAAGCTTCAGATTGTATGATGAGAAATTCCAGTGGTGCGCAGAAGCAGCGTGACAAGCCAAACGAGTCAGCATTAAATGTAGCAGTCACAGGAAGGATAGCTGGTACATGGACTCGGGGGCCACTAGGCATTTCAGTTGCAATAAGCACACCGTGTGTACCCACTACAGTTACAGGGATTGGAAATAAAGTCCTTACTGCATCACAAGCTGGGACAATCACAGTGCGTTTAAGAAATGGAGGAGAAACTGTTGTTACAGATATCCAAGATGTGTTGTATGTGTAGATTTGGGAAGTAATCTCATTGCTATCAGCGTCCTAGAAAACAAGGGCTACAGAGTCCAATTTGAGAAAGGCAAGTGTATGGTGCAAAATAAAAGAGGGACTGTTATTGCTTCAGCAACCCAGTGCAACCAACTATGGCCCTCATTCCGAGTTGTTCGCTCGCAAGGCGATTTTAGCAGAGTTACACAAGCTAAGCCGCCGCCTACTGGGAGTGAATCTTAGCTTCTTAAAATTGCGAACGATGTATTCGCAATATTGCGATTACAAACTACTTAGCAGTTTCAGAGTAGCTTCAGACTTACTCGGCATCTGCGATCAGTTCAGTGCTTGTCGTTCCTGGTTTGACGTCATAAACACACCCAGCGTTCGCCCAGACACTCCTCCGTTTCTCCAGCCACTCCCGCGTTTTTTCCGGAAACTGTAGCGTTTTTATCCACACGCCCATAAAACGCTGTGTTTCCGCCCAGTAACACCCATTTCCTGTCAATCACACTACGATCGCCGGAGCGAAGAAAAAGCCGTGAGTAAAAAAACTATCTTCATAGCAAAATTACTTGGCACAGTCGCAGTGCGAACATTGCGCATGCGTACTAAGCAGAAAAACGCTGCGATGCGAAGAAAATTACCGAGCGAACGACTCGGAATGAGGGCCTATATGTCCTGGACACTGAGCAGTGTACTGCAATGATGGCTACTGATACAGACCAGTCAATGGAGCCGTGGCACAAGCGCTTGGGTCATCTAGGATATTACAACATCCAGAAACTGCTAGATGGAATGATAACAGGGATCACCGTGAGCAACGCTGAAAGACCCATGTGCGAGAGCTGCATAAAAAGCAAGCAAACTCGCAACCCATTTCCAAAGTCAGTTAGTAGAGCAGAGACACTGCTAGCTCTAGTGCACACCGACGTGTGTGGTCCAATGGAGGTAAAATCAATCAGTGGCTACAGGTATTTCATGACTCTCATTAATGATGCCACAAGAATGACACACATGTACTTCATTAAAGAAAAGAGTGAAGTTGTCAACAAAATTGTGGAATACAAAAACCTGGTGGAGACTCCAGGGCCGAAACTAGGGTTTCTGTCACCCGGGGGAAGGCAGTCAATTGTCCCCCCCCTCCCAATATACAGAAATACATCCTCCCGTACATCAATACACAGTACGGTACATATATACACAGCCCCTGAATATACACATACCACCCAAATAATCGTATATACATGCCCCTGTATATACACATACCCCAATACACTGTGATTAAATACATCCCTCCTATACTGTACATACAAATTAAGTACCCACCCCGGGTACTCCAGCATACACACACACACACACACACACACACACACACACAACACCGGGTTACGCTGCACTGCTTCAGTACACACACACACTGGGTTGCACTGCACTTCTCCAGCACACACACAGGGTTACACTGAACCGCTCCAACACACATACACACAGGGTTACACTGCACTGCTCTTAAGGTCCATACACACTTAACGATAAAATGAGCGACGTCGCTCATTTTCCCCCTCCTTGAGCGACGTCGCTCATTTTATCATCAAGTGTGTATGCCGCCAGCGACGACAGATGCGCGGCCCCGCGGGACGGCAACGATCGTCGCTGTCGGTAGGGCATGCATGAAGGATGTGGACTGTCGTCCACGACCTTCATGCAGGGCTGGCGGGGGCGTGACGTCACTGAGCGATATGAGCGGTCATATCGCTCAGTGCGTACAGGCGGCCGCCGACCGGCCGGCCCGGGAGGGGGAAACGTTAGACGATGTCGCTCACAGAGCGACATCGTCTAATGTGTATGGGCCTTAACACACACAAACAGGGTTACACTGAACTGCTCCAACACACATACACACAGGGTTACACTGCACTGCTCCAGCACACATATACACAGGGTTACACTGCACTGCTCCAACACACATACACACAGGGTTACACTGCACCGCTCCAACACACATACACACAGGGTTACACTGCACCGCTCCAACACACATACACACAGGGATACACTGCACTGCTCCAGCACACATACACAGGGTTACACTGCACCGCTCCAACACACATACACACAGGGTTACACTGCACTGCTCCAGCACACATAAACACAGGGTTGCACTGCACTGCTCCAACACACATACACACAGGGTTACACTGCACTGCTCCAGCACACATAAACAGGGTTACACTGCACTGCTCCAACACACATACACACAGGGTTACACTGCACCGCTCCAACACACATACACACAGGGTTACACTGCACCGCTCCAACACACATACACACAGGGTTACACTGCACTGCTCCAGCACACATACACAGGGTTACACTGCACCGCTCCAACACACATACACACAGGGTTACACTGCACTGCTCCAGCACACATAAACACAGGGTTGCACTGCACTGCTCCAACATACACATACAGGGTTACACTGCACTGCTCCAGTACACACACAGGGTTACACTGCACTGCTCCAGCAGACACACACTGGGTAACACTGAACTGCGCCAGCACATGCATGTACACACACACACACACACACACACACACACAGGGTTACACTGCACTGCTCCAACACTCATACACACAGGGTGACACTGCACTGCTCCAACACACATACACAAAGGGTTACACTGCACTGCTTCAACATACGCACACACACACACACACACACACACACACACAGGGTTACACTGCACTGCTCCAACACACACACACACACACACACACACTCAGGGTTACACTGCACTGCTCACACACACTAGGTTAAAGTACAACACTGCACACACACATATTATACATAGCTGTCCGCCTCTCCCTACCTTTACAAACTTCTACTGATGATCAGTCAGGGCCCCGTCCTCTCCGTTTCTGAAGATGGCCGTCACACACACACAGCGCTGGCAGATTATTATGTGAGTGTGAAGTGGCGCCTCTGTGTTTCCGGGAAGCAGACTCTACGGAGCATCCTGGCGCAGCGGAGTGGGGAGGCGCGACTTCACCCCTGCGCCGTCCTACACTGCATGTTTCCGCTTACCCCCGGCGCCCTCTCTCATTCCGCGCCCAGGTCGCGTGCCCCCCTAGCCCCCCCCTAGTTGCGGCTCTGGAGACTCAGACAGGTCTGAAATTAAAGATCCTGAGATCAGACAACAGTGGAGAGTATGACAACAAAGTCTTAGCCGCATTCCTTAGAAAATATGGCATAACGGATCAGCTAACGATTGCCTACACACCGGAACAGAATGGCGTGAGTGAGCGGGCAAACCGCACAATTGTTGAAAGAGCATGGACTATGCTAAGTGATGCTGGCCTGGAAAATACATTTTGGGCAGAAACAGTATCTACTGCAGTATACCTAAAGAATAGTGCACCTACAGTGGCTGTCAAAGGTAAAACGCCACTGGAAACGTAGTCCGGAGAAAAGACAAGTGTCAGTCATATTCGTGTCTTCGGGAGTAAAGCTTTTGCACATATACCAAAGGAGAAAAGGAGAAAGTTAGATCCAAAATCCATAGAATGTATAATGCTCGGATACTGCGAAGAAAGCAAAGGATACAGACTTTGGGATGTTACAAACAAACATCTTCTTAAATCCAGAGATGTGGTATTCCATGAGACAGCACCACAGATTGGGGCAGTGGAGCAAGAAGAGAATGTATTATTGGCTGTACAGGCAGCAGAAAGCGTGTAGGAAACTGAGATTGTCAAAGTGGACAACAAATCAGTTAACAGAAGTTCAATGAGGAGCAGCAAAGGTGTTCCAGCCAAGAAATACAGTGAGGAGTACACAAACATAGCTTACTGTGAACCTCAAAACATACAAGAAGCAAAGTCAAGCAGTGATTGGACAGAGTGGAAGTCAGCAATTGATACAGAACTGTCAGCACTGGATGATTACAGTACATGGACCATGGTTTATAGACCAAGTAATCATAAAACGATCAAGAACAAGTGGGTCTTCTGCAAGACATTAAATGCAGATGGGATAGTAGCTTGTTACAAAGCTCGCCTTGTTGCCAAGGGATATACCCAGAAGTCCAGAATCGATTACGGAGAGATCTATTCACCTGTCGCAAGATATAGCACCTTAAGGTTAGTGATTACTATTGCTACACTACATGATTGACTGTTATACCAGCTAGACTTTGATTCTGTATTCCTAAGTGGAGAGTTAGTTGAAGAAATGTATATAAAACCACCTGAACACTATGATCTGGATATATTCCAAACAGGAAAAGTTTGTCTCTTAAAGAAGTCATTATACAGCCTCAAGCAAAGTGGTCGTTGCTGGTATGTGAAGTTGGATGCAGTGTTCCTAGAAATAAACTTTGTTAGTTCAGAGACTGATCACTACCTATACCAAAAGACAATGGAAGAATAATTGGTCATATTTACTTCTGGCAGGTCAAGAAAATCACATCACTGACGTGAAGCACCAGCTTAAAGAAAGATTCAAGTTAAAAGATCTAGGCCCTGCAAATCACTTATTAGGCATGAAGATTGTACAAAACCTAAAGGAAGGGACTGTCACAATTGACCAACAAACATACATTGATGCAATCATTTCCAAATATGAAATGACAGATGCAAAACCAGTAAGCACTTTCATTGACAAAAGTGTAAAGATGGTTAAGGCCGTGTCACCAAGCAACAAGGGGGAGATAGAGGAGATGCAATAAATCCCTTATTAAAATGCTGTTGGTAGTTTGATGTACGGGACAACGTCATGACATCACACATGCAGTGAGTCGGGCATGCCAATTTGCAAATAATCCTGGGCGACAACACTGGCTTGCAGTAAAAAGGTACCTCAAACGTACAAGTTCTAAGGTATCTCCAAGATACAAGTTCACTAAAGCTGAGATTTACAAAATCAAAAGACACCAGCTTGAAAATATTCTGTGATGCCGACTGGGTGTCAGATGAGGATGACAGACGATCCTATACTGGATACTTGTTTGCACTAGCAGGCACAGCCGTCAGCTGGACAAGTAGGAAACAACCCACAGTTGCTCTTTCTACAACAGAGGCGGAGTATATGTCACTCACAGAAACTTCAAAAGAAGCACTTTGGATAAAAGAGACTTTATGTGAGTTAGGTCTTCTTTATCATAGTGAGATCGTCAACATAGAGTGTGATAACAAGGGAGCAATAGATCTTTCTTGTAGCACAAAGCATCATGGACGGTCCAAGCACATTGCTATAAGACATCACTTCATCTGTGAATTAGTGGAAAATAAGTCCATCAGTGTGGAATATGTTGCAAGTGAAGAAAACATTGCCGACATGTTGACAAAAGGACTGTCATCACACTTGTTACATGCATTCCTGAAGGAATGTGGACTGGAATATGTTTAATGTTGATTTGTTCTGTTTTCGGTTACAGATATGACTTTATTAAAGTGTTTGATAAAATGTGATGTTCTTTTAAATATGTGACTGGAGACAGTCTTGAGCGAGGGGGAGTGTTGGTAAATGGTGCGCTCTGTACCTGTCTCCTCATACATAGGATCTCATGGGCGCATCCTTTAGTGTTCATCCCCTAGTGCCAGTGTCTTTGGGAGGCGGAGCCTAGCGCATGTTCTGTTCCTCCATCTTTGTGAAAGTGCAAGTCTGTGAGCTGAGACCGGAGAGCGGAGCTCAGTGTGATCAGAGAGTGAGAGACTTATAGCATTCCTGCATGTATCGCGCTGCCAAAGCTATCATAGAGACGGTTGGTGCATTCCCTTCACAGCGGGAGTCAGACTGCACGGACGTGTAGTCCTCCATCCCCTGCTGACATACCACAGCCACATGAGCATACTGATAAGTACCGCTACCATCACTGTGTTACTCTGTCTGATATAAGGGGCCAATTGGCAAAACCTGCATTGCTGTTTAAACTCATTAAGTGTGTGGACTAACGTCACTGCACCATGCACCGCAATGCCAACAGTATTATCTATTTCTCATTTGACCTCGCTTATCAAAACAGTGGCGCACCCAGGGGGGGTTTCAGAGCACCCAGAAACCCCCCTCCACTAAAAAAAAAAAAATTTTTTTTTTTTTTTTTTTTTTTTTTTTTAGCTGCATGAGTATTATTAATGGCTGTCTAGCGTCCTCTGCAGCCTGCTGTCTTCCTGGTGGCACTTGTAAGTGCAATAAAAGTTGACTTTATTATATATATATACATATATACACATGTATATATATACATACATATAAACACACACACACACACATGATATATATACATGTGTATATATATGTGTACTGTATGTGTGTGTACATATATATATATGCATGTTTAATATGCTATGTATATGTGTATATGTATGTGTGTGTATGTGTATGTATATATATATATATATATATATACATACACACACACACACTCACACAGACACACTAGTTTTACGGACCCAGCATATACTGGGTCACCTCAGTCCGCACCCCCGTGATTGGCTCCGCCCAGTTCTGGAAACCCCCCCCATGCAAATCCTGCGTTTGCCACTGCAAAAGTGGGAAATCTCAGCATGTAATTTTACTACATGCAGGGGTGGCAAATACTGTGAGTGAGAGGGGTTTGGTGGGAGAGGCGCCGACAGCCCCAGGATTACCCGTCCAAGGTCCACATAGCGCTGAGCTGGATGGGGGGGTGACAATAGGCAGTATATAAGGGATTTAACTGTGTAGGTGGTCAGTTTACAGTAGAAGAATATTTTTGCAGGGACCTATGGTTAAAACCTTGGACAGACCCTGGAAATGAATGATTCTTGGCACCTGTGCAGCAGAGCTGGCCAATTATAAGCAATGAGCTCAGAACTCATTTTGGTTTTGTTTTTTTTTGTTACATTCTTATAAATTGAGTATTAGATTATGTTATCTCCAGGGAAGCCCAAGGGGGATTTTGAACAATATATTTTGCCTATAGAGAATTCATACTTCCCAAATTACCTGGAACATAACAGCCTAATTTAAAAAAAATAAAAATAAATTCACTGTCACACAAGCTCAATATCCTGAATTTTGCTGCCACCTAGTGGAAACATGTAATTTAGCTATGTGGACTTGTGCACTGATAGAGGGCCTAATTTATATTCCCCCCTTTTGAGGGTGTGAATGGGTCCTTTGTTGTAGTCATCAGGTGCAGACTTCCTGGACCCTGATATCCAAATCCTGCGGCCAGCGTGAGTAAGATTCAGCATACACAGGCTGGCTGGTACCTGTAACCATCGCGAATCACAACCGATGGTGCGACTCAACTTGGACCCTCGATAATGCTAACGGAATGCATCTAACTCCTATAGATGCCTCCTGCTACATTGGAATTTTGACCGCTTGCTTGTGGCTCTGCAATTCCATACAAACATGACTCATGCCCGAAGCCCCTGGAAAAGCGGCTGGATGTAACGGAAGGACATCGCTATAAGGGGCAGCCGAAATTACGGTGTTCCAAAATGCCCAATTAATTACATTTCAATGATAATAGTGTTAAATTCAAGAGCAGAAAATGGTGACATGGTTGGAATTTCATTTTCTAAAGGCCCCAGTGAATAGCTTTAGGACTATATCATAACCTCCAAGTCAAGCAGACAATCAACTTAGCCCAAGTTATAATGCCGCCATCTAATAACTCACTGTATAGAACCAGATATCTACAAATGTGAAGGGCAAGTTTGCTTCATGTTTGCCCCAACATGAAGCAGAAGCACGTCCAGGCAGAGGCGTCACTTACCTCTTTGACACCCGGTGCAGCGGTGAGAAGAAGGGGGTGGGGTTTTGCTGGCAGGGGCGGGGATTTACTGAAGGGGCGGGGCTTCGCGGTCCAGCTCCCGTTTTAGCTGTTTGGGGATCCGAAAAAGGGCGGGGCTTTGCGGTAAGGGCGGGGCTCCAATGGGGGCAGGGCTTTGTGTCCCAGACGACACCCGTTTTTTAGTCACTTGTGGGGTTCGGGAGCTGCGCGCTGCCTGCCGGAGAGTGCTCTGTCTGCAGTTCTGGCTCCTACACAGTGGCAGGAGCCGAGTGCTGCACATAATGTAACAGTGCAGCACTCGGCTCCTGTCACTGGGCAGGAGCAGGCATTTTGGTGTCACCCCTCGGCGGGTGACACCCGGGAGCGGGCTGCACGCCCCTTGTGACGCTACTGCGTCCAGGTCCTGGGCATACCCACAGATCCTGATGATCTCAGTGACAGTGTGAGCCCAACGCTAAGTGCAACCTGATCCACAGGGATACCCAGGAACTGCCTGAGAGGGATGCCCAGGAAGGGCCTGCCAGCCCAGTCCCACACACCACCATTACAGTCCAGGGTTTAAGCATATCCATGATTGAGCACGGGTGACTTAATTAGTACCACAGACAATTTGATTTATCCATCTGGACTCAAGCATGGATTTCCATCCAAGCTTCCTCAGTGGTAGCCCTAACGTGAAAGCAGTGGGTGACAGCAGGCCTCAACAGCTGCCCTAACCAGGCTGGTTTGAAGATTGGTGGACAACTGGTACCTAGTGGGGAAGCGTCTAAGGGGCAGATGTATTAACCTGGAGAAGGCATAAGGAAGTGATAAACCAGTGATATGTGCAAGGTGATAAAGGCACCAGCCAATCAGCTCCAATATGTAAATTAACAGTTAGGATCTGATTGGCTGGTGCCTTTATCACCTTGCACATATCACTGGTTTATCACTTCCTTATGCCTTCTCCAGGTTAATACATCTGCCCCTAAGTTCTTTACTGGTGGCGTAAATGTAAAAGGTCACAGTGTTTAGACATGGGGCTGAAGGGTTAGTTACAGCAGGCCTGTGATGTAACCTTCCCTGATTAAACTGTCTTCAAACTTCTAATGAGGGTATATAAGTGAGCACCACCTAAGGCGATGGCTGAGGGCCAGACCTCCAGGCCACTCACTTGACAGGCTAACTCACTCACTCACAGCACCAAGGTGAAAGCTGAACCAATAAAACTGTCTCATATTGTGATCACCAGTAAGAAATAATCTCATACAGAGACTTGGGAGAAGTGCTTTCCCTGACGGCTGGGATAGAAGTAAGCTTTCTTCAACCTGACACCATCTAATGATTGTTTAAATGTCTGGTTATATCTCATCTCTCATCAACCTGGTGACTGCAGAAAGAAAGAAATACTTGATAGCGCTCTGCCCACAGAGCTAACTGAGAAACACTGTGCTTTCATGTCAACTAAGAAATGTTCAAAGGAGCTATCCTTAGGTGGCCCGGAGACACAGTCCACTAGCTTGTAAAAAGTCTACCACAAAATCCTGATGTCTACACTCCTTGATGCCTCTGTAAAGTTCCGAAGAGTCTATATGTGAACCCATTCCATGCCTTGAATAATTTTCATGCAGAGTCATAAAAATGTTGAGGTCAGTACATACTTTTAGATGGGACTATTTCTAGGCAATTTGGCTCCCAGTGCGAACAGTAAAAAATGCGCCCCCACCCCCATAGACATTCTAAAATGCCCCCCATAGCCACGCCCCAGCGAGGGGGCATGGCCTCACTAAATTGGGTGTGACCTTGCCAAAATGGGCATGGCCTCGCAGGAAAAGACTACCTCACACCCCAGTTTTTGACCCTGCACCAACAAACCTTGGCCACCACAGGAAAAAAAAAATCCACCACACTAAGCCCCACACAGTAATGCCCCTTGAACCATATTATGCCCCTGCACCATATTAAGCCCCACACAGTAATTCTCCTTGCACCATATTATGCCCCCTGCACCATATTATGTCACATACTGCAATGCCTGTGATACATTATGCCCTACAGTAAGGCTTCTAATTACTTTTAAAATTACTTGCTCATTGCCAGGGGGTTCATGCTCTGGGTTCCATGCTGTTTGCCAGGGGTTTCATGCTCTGGGTTCTATACTTGTTGCCAGGAGTTTCATGCTCTGGGCATCATGCTCGTTGCCAGAGGTGTAATGCTCATTGCCAGGGATTTCATGCTCTAGGGTCATGCTCGTTGCCAGGGGTGTAATGCTCGTTGCCAGGGATTTCATGCTCTGGGTGTCAAGCTCATTGCCAGGGGTGTTTAATGCCTGTTGCCAGGGGGTTTTATGCTCTGGGTGTCAAGCTCATTGCTAGGGGTGTAATGTTTGTAGCCAGGGTTTTCTTCGCTCTGGGTGTCATGACCATTGCCAGGGGTGTAATGCTCATTGCCAGGGGTTTCATGCTTTGGGTGTCATACTCGTTGCCAGGGGTGTAATGCTCGTTGTCAAGTGTTTCATGCTCTGCATGTCAAGCTTAGCCCTCCGGCTGCACCCCGTTGCTCACACTTTTGCAGTGCTGCTCTCACCGTCCAGCGCCCTGCGGCTGGCCTTGTTCTCAACTCCCACTCTGCTCCACGTTACCTGCGTCTTTAGCACCTCCTGTCTCCACTTCTCTGCTCCTCCTTCTTCTTCTTCCCACAAGGCTCTCTTTTCACCCAAGCTGCCTCTGTCCAATCAGCTCTCCTCTTTCCACATGACCATGTGACCGGACCATGGGCTCAGCTTAACTCCTGCTGTGCCAGTGCCTTACCCTGCTGCTGCTGCAGATGGGTAAGTGCTCTTAAAGGGGCATGCACACCAGTTTGCTGGGTTACCACACTGGCTGCCTTCTCCAGGAGGGAGCGGCCAGGTCAGTTCAGCTGGCGGGAGCATGTCATGGAAAATAAGATTTTACTTACCGGTAAATCTATTTCTCGTAGTCCGTAGTGGATGCTGGGGACTCCGTAAGGACCATGGGGAATAGACGGGCTCCGCAGGAGACAGGGCACTCTAAGAAAGAATTAGGACTACTGGTGTGCACTGGCTCCTCCCTCTATGTCCCTCCTCCAGACCTCAGTTAAGGAAACTGTGCCCGGAAGAGCTGACAGTACAAGGAAAGGATTTTGGAATCCAGGGTAAGACTCATACCAGCCACCCCAATCACACCGTATAACTTGTGATAACTTACCCAGTTAACAGTATGAACAACAACAGAGCATCAGACAACCTGACGCAAACATAACATAACCCTTAGTTAAGCAATAGCTATATACAAGTATTGCAGAAGAAGTCCGCACTTGGGACGGGCGCCCAGCATCCACTACGGACTACGAGAAATAGATCTACCTGTAAGTAAAATCTTATTTTCTCTAACGTCCTAGTGGATGCTGGGGACTCCGTAAGGACCATGGGGATTATACCAAAGCTCCCAAACGGGCGGGAGAGTGCGGATGACTCTGTAGCACCGAATGAGCAAACACAAGGTCCTCCTCAGCCAGGGTATCAAACTTGTAGAATTTTGCAAACGTGTTTGAACCCGACCAAGTAGCTGCTCGGCAAAGCTGTAATGCCGAGACCCCTCGGGCAGCCGCCCAAGAAGAGCCCACCTTCCTTGTGGAATGGGCTTTTACAGATTTTGGATGCGGCAATCCAGCCGCAGAATGAGCCTGCTGAATCGTGTTACAGATCCAGCGAGCAATAGTTTGCTTTGAAGCAGGAGCACCCAGCTTGTTGGATGCATACAGGATAAACAGCGAGTCAGTTTTCCTGACTCCAGCCGTTCTGGCTACATAAATCTTCAAAGCCCTGACTACATCTAGTAACTTGGAATCCTCCAAGTCACGAGTAGCCGCAGGCACCACAATAGGTTGGTTCAAATGAAAAGATGACACCACCTTCGGCAGAAATTGCGGACGAGTCCGTAATTCTGCCCTGTCCATATGGAAAACCAGATAGGGGCTTTTACATGACAAAGCCGCCAATTCTGACACACGCCTAGCCGAAGCTAAGGCCAATAGCATGACCACTTTCCACGTGAGATACTTTAACTCCACGGTCTTAAGTGGCTCAAACCAGTGAGATTTCAGGAAACTCAACACTACGTTAAGATCCCAAGGTGCCACTGGTGGCACAAAAGGGGGCTGAATATGCAGCACTCTCTTTACAAACGTCTGAACCTCAGGACGAGAAGCCAGTTCCTTTTGAAAGAAAATGGATAGGGCCGAAATCTGGACCTTTATGGACCCTAATTTTAAGCCCATAGTCACTCCCGACTGTAGGAAGTGAAGGAACCGGCCCAGCTGGAATTCTTCTGTAGGGGCCTTCCTGGCCTCACACCAAGCAACATATTTTCGCCATATACGGTGATAATGTTTTGCTGTCACGTCCTTCCTAGCCTTTATCAGCGTAGGAATAACTTCATCCGGAATGCCTTTTTCCGCTAGGATCCGGCGTTCAACCGCCATGCCGTCAAACGCAGCCGCGGTAAGTCTTGGAACAGACAGGGCCCCTGTTGCAACAGATCCTGTCTGAGAGGCAGAGGCCATGGGTCCTCTGTGAGCATTCCTTGCAGTTCCGGGTACCAAGTCCGTCTTGGCCAATCCGGAACAATGAGTATTGTTCCCACTCCTCTTTTTCTTACAATTCTCAGCACCTTGGGTATGAGAGGAAGAGGAGGAAACACATAGACCGACTGGAACACCCACGGTGTTACTAGTGCGTCCACAGCTATCGCCTGAGGGTCTCTTGACCTGGCGCAATACTTTTGTAGCTTTTTGTTGAGGCGGGATGCCATCATGTCCACCTGTGGCAGTTCCCATCGATTTGTAATCTGTGTGAAGACTTCTTGATGAAGTCCCCACTCTCCCGGGTGGAGGTCGTGCCTGCTGAGGAAGTCTGCTTCCCAGTTGTCCACTCCCGGAATGAACACTGCTGACAGTGCTTGCACGTGATTCTCCGCCCAACGAAGAATCCTGGTGGCTTCTGCCATCGCCACCCTGCTTCTTGTGCCGCCCTGGCGGTTTACATGAGCCACTGCGGTGATGTTGTCTGATTGAATCAGCACCGGTTGGTTGCGAAGCAGAGGCTCCGCTTGACTCAGGGCGTTGTATATGGCCCTTAGTTTCAGGATATTGATGTGCAGACAAGCCTCCTGACTTGACCACAGCCCTTGGAAGTTTCTTCCCTGAGTGACTGCCCCCCACCCTCGGAGGCTTGCATCCGTGGTCACCAGGACCCAGTCCTGTATGCCGAACCTGCGGCCCTCGAGAAGGTGAGCACTCTGCAGCCACCACAGAAGAGACACCCTGGCCCTGGGGGATAGGGTGATCAGCCGATGCATCTGAAGATGCGATCCGGACCACTTGTCCAACAGATCTCACTGAAAGTTCCTCGCATGGAACCTGCCGAAGGGAATGGCTTCGTATGACGCCACCATCTTTCCCAGGACTCGCGTGCATTGATGCACCGACACCTGTTTTGGTTTTAAGAGGTCTCTGACCAGAGTCACGAGCTCCTGGGTCTTCTCCTCCGGGAGAAACACCTTCTTCTGGTCTGTGTCCAGAATCATGCCCAGGAAGGGCAGTCTCGTCGTAGGAATCAGCTGCGACTTTGGAATATTCAGAATCCAGCCGTGCTGTTGTAACACCTCCCGATCAGCAACTGCTCTCTGGACCTCGCCTTTATGAGGAGATCGTCCAAGTATGGGATAATTGTGACTCCTTGCTTTCGCAGGAGCATCATCATTTCCGCCATTACCTTGGTAAATATTCTTGGTGCCGTGGACAGACCAACGGCAACGTCTGGAATTGGTAATGACAGTCCTGTACCACAAATCTGAGGTACTCCTGATGAGGTGGATAAATGGGGACATGCAGGTAAGCATCCTTTATGTCCAGAGACACCATAAAATCCCCCTCTTCCAGGCTTGCGATGACCGCTCTCAGCGATTCCATCTTGAACTTGAACCTTTTCAGGTAAATGTTCAGGGATTTTAAATTCAATATGGGTCTGACCGAACCGTCCGGTTTCGGAACCACAAACATTGTGGAATAGTAACCCCTTCCCTGTTGAGGGAGGGGAACCTGTACCACCACCTGCTGGAGATATAATTTGTGAATTGCCACTAACACTACTTCCCTTTCTATGGGGGAAGCTGGCAGGGCCGATTTGAGGTAACGGTGAGGGGGCATCACTTCGAATTCCAGCTTGTATCCCTGAGACACAATCTATATAGCCCAGGGATCCACCTGTGAGCGAACCCACTGGTGGCTGAAATTTCGGAGACGCGCCCCAACCGCTCCTGGCTCCACCTGTGGAGCCTCAGCGTCATGCGGTGGATTTTGTGGAAGCCGGGGAGGACTTCTGTTCCTGGGAACTAGCTGTATTGTGCAGCTTTTTTCCTCTACCCCTGCCTCTGGCAAGAAAAGATGCACCTCGGACTTTCTGGCCTCTGTGCGATCGAAAGGACTGCATTTGGTAATACGGTGCTTTCTTAGGTTGTGAGGGAATATATGGCAAAAAATTTGACTTCCCAGCCGTAGCTGTGGAAACTAGGTTCGAGAGACCGTCCCCAAACAATTCCTCACCCTTATAAGGTAAAACCTCCATGTGCTTTTTTGAGTCGGCATCACCTGTCCATTGCCGAGTCC